>NC_054709.1:3395792-3463292 GCF_016097555.1 Gigantopelta aegis
ATGAATTATAGGCCAAAACCAACTTTTCCTCAGTGCTAATTTTTGTTCAAACTCCATTCAGAGCATGTACAGTAATTATTGTCAAGGTCAAGGTCATTGTGAACTTGCATGGCCGAGTGACGGCTAATTAATCAAATAGTGTAGTTTAATTTAATTAAATCACAAAAATCATAATCTTTTTTATTATGCACTGAATATGTGCTATAGGTTGGACTATACCAATTCAAATCCCATAGGTGACCATGTTAACGTTTGTGTTTAAAAACACTATATGCAATATATCAACCAAACTGTGACCCATAAATATCAGTACTACAACCCCTACCTCAAAGTATTAACTGCAGAAAATGGTACCTTTCATGGCTCATTTTCGATATAACCAGATGTTTCTGCAACACCCCCAGTTTCGCACAAAATTTGAGTACTTTTTTTTACAGGTACCCCATACATGTTCCAAGCACGAGGCTACTTGACACGGTGGTACTACATCAAATAAAATTGCATACGTTTTTAGCCCAGATGAAACTAATTTTTTTTACAACCAACACACTCACATTTATAACCAATCACAGGACTTGTGGTGTTAACTTCTCTATCAAAAGTTCGGTGCACCTCGAACTTCGACCCAGCCGGAAATTAATTGGTATAGTGCAACCTATAGTCCAAGGGCAGGACCTAGCCCATGCTACCGATTTGATCGGGCTGCTGGTGCTCCCTTGCACCTGCCAGTGCAGGCGGTCCCTCCTCTCCCCTCCCCCAACTTTCCTGTCATGGACGGAGGAGCCAGCCAAGGCCGGCTCTTGTGCCCACGACAGGCGTGCGCAACAACAGCTTGTTCTGAATGTGGACGTAAAGCCCTATGACCTGACCTGACCTGACCTGTGTGACCAGTGGTAAAGTGCTCACTTGGTGCGCGGTCGGTCTAGGATTGATCCTGAGCCAGTGGTGTTTCTTGGTCATGCATTCAAGCATGGGATGGTGAAAACATGGGAAGATAACTCTGAACCTGGGACACCATATATAGTCCGAGGGCAGGACGTAGCCCAGCATGATGTCAGTGGCTAAGTCCGGGGTGGGTGTGCCTGAACCTTCAGGATTAGGGCATGTTAATAGAGCTCCCTTCCTTCCCTTCCTTGATGGGTAGTCGGTCTGGGATCGATCCCCATCAGTGGGCCCCAGTGTGCTGTTTCTCATTCCAGCCAGTACACCACGACTGGTATATCAAAGGCCATGGTATGTGCTATCCTGTCTTGCTACTAATGGAAAAATGTAGCAGTTTTCCTCTCCAAGACTATACATGTCAAAATTACCAAATGTTTGGCATTCATTAGCCGATGATTAATAAATCAATGTGCTCTAGTGGTGTCATTAAAAAAACCCCAACTTTTAACTATATAGTC
The DNA here is from genome assembly GCF_016097555.1 of Gigantopelta aegis. Taxonomy (NCBI): domain Eukaryota; kingdom Metazoa; phylum Mollusca; class Gastropoda; order Neomphalida; family Peltospiridae; genus Gigantopelta; species Gigantopelta aegis. Next base: position 3,397,193 of record NC_054709.1, read on the forward strand.
CCATCCTGGACAATGCTGGCTGAAAAATACTGTTTTCTTGGTCGTGCATTCAAGCATGTGATGATAAAAACATGGGAAAATAACTCTGAACCCGAGACAGTGGTGTTTCTTGGTCATGCGTTCAAGCATGGGATGCTGAAAACATGGGAAGATAACTCCCAACTTGAGTTTCATTTAGGTTGCACTATACCAATTAATTTCCGGCTGGGTCGAAGTTCGAGGTGTACCGAACTTTTGATAGAGAAGTTAACACCACAAGTCCTGTGATTGGTTATAAATGTGAGTGTGTTGGTTGTAAAAACAATTAGTTTCATCCGGGCTAAAAATGTATGCAATTTTATTTGATGTAGTACCACCGTGTCAAGTAGCCTTGTGCTTGGAACATGTATGGGGTACCTGTAAAAAAAAGTACTCAAATTTTGTGCGAAACTAGGGGTGTTGCAGAAACATCTGGTTATACCGAAAATGAGCCATGAAAGGTACCATTTTCTGCAGTTAATACTTTGAGGTAGGGGTTGTAGTACTGATATTTATGGGTCACAGTTTGGTTGATATATTGCATATAGTGTTTTTAAACACAAACGTTAACATGGTCGCCTATGGGATTTGAATTGGTATAGTCCAACCTATAGCACATATTCAGTGCATAATAAAAAAGATTATGATTTTTGTGATTTAATTAAATTAAACTACACTATTTGATTAATTAGCCGTCACTCGGCCATGCAAGTTCACAATGACCTTGACCTTGACAATAATTACTGTACATAGCCCTGAATGGAGTTTGAACAAAAATTAGCACTGAGGAAAAGTTGGTTTTGGCCTATAATTCATACTATACAGATTTGAATGTTCTTATTTACATGGTGTTTGACTTGCCATATACAACTGCTCTTAAATATGTTAATATATCTAGGCAGTCTGAACTTAGATTTTAATAGCAATTTATTTTTATATTAAAAATAACATGTGCCAATATTGGGATAATGTCTTTAACTTCTATAAACATAGTTAATGTTTCATGTGTGTACTTCTGATAGCTTAACTTTTTAAAGACCTTGATTTTTATTGTCCTTTTGGCATATTTATAGGGCGCTAAGTCATATTTTAGACAAATTTGTAGTTTTAGGGGAAATTTTTTTTTACTTTGAAGAATTTTTTTACCAAAGCCATAATTAAAAATTTTGTCACTATTGTGCCTTCTGTTCTCATTTATACATAACAATAAGCTTGTTAAACATATCTTTAGGTCTCCAGATCAAATCTTTTTTTTAAAATAATCACTTAGTTTGCTCCCATGAAGTGTATTTTAAGTGTATACTAGATTTGGAACCAATTTTTCCAGATTTGATTATCTACCTTGGTGTAATTTGATGATTTATTTTATTGTTAATGCTGTATTATCCAATGTTAATAGCTAAATGATATGCTGGATTACAGATTGTAGGAATACATCCAATATACATATTGTATTGATCTGGATTAGAAAATAATGCAATAAAATAGATGTTCGGGTAATTATGTCACTTAAAAACAGGTTTTTTTAGTAATGAATCAAAAATAAATATGCGAAAGCTGCATGATAATTCCAGATATTACAAATTTTTAAAACCTCCAACTACAGTAGGGTATACATAAAATATAGTCAGGAATATTGGTGGCTGCCAATGGTTTTGATGGTCCAATTTGAAAATCTGCATAGCTGATGGATTTGAAATTCCCACACATGGTAACTTGAAGATGCCCACACTCAGCATACAGGATTTTCTTCCAACAGTGATGTGCAGGACATTAAGTCATTACTTCATACAGATGCAGTCATGTTGGTTTTTCCTTCCTCAGACATTGTATTTTTTTAATACTGATATTTCTTTGATGTGCCTATTGAGGTCTTCATAATCTGGGGGTCAGTCAAGTACATGTGTTTCAATGGAATAAGTTTAAGGAGTTGAGGTACTCTGAATAGCCATGCTGTCTCTACATATATAGCTGAGCACACACACACATCTGACAATAAATATCTTCAGGAGTATTATTTTTAAAAAAAATATTTTTTCAAATATGACATATTGCATTTGTACAAAACTGTACAAAATACATGTGTTTTGTGAGGTGTACATTAAATTAGGTTGCACTGTAGAAACAACAGTTTCAGTGAGGTTGTCAGTTTATGTCAGAAGACACCAGATCCTGGTTGTCATAAAAACACATGATTCACCACCTTTTGAAACATGTATGTTATCAGTATAGGTTGCACTATACCAATTAATTTCCGGCTGGGTCGAAGTTCGAGGTGTACCGAACTTTTGATAGAGAAGTTAACACCACAAGTCCTGTGATTGGTTATAAATGTGAGTGTGTTGGTTGTAAAAACAATTAGTTTCATCCGGGCTAAAAATGTATGCAATTTTATTTGATGTAGTACCACCGTGTCAAGTAGCCTTGTGCTTGGAACATGTATGGGGTACCTGTAAAAAAAAGTACTAAAATTTTGTGCGAAACTAGGGGTGTTGCAGAAACATCTGGTTATACCGAAAATGAGCCATGAAAGGTACCATTTTCTGCAGTTAATACTTTGAGGTAGGGGTTGTAGTACTGATATTTATGGGTCACAGTTTGGTTGATGTATTGCATATAGTGTTTTTAAACACAAACGTTAACATGGTCGCCTATGGGATTTGAATTGGTATAGTCCAACCTTTAGCATGGAGAACACGACGTAGGATGTACTTGGTTACTTGCGGTTAAATGGAGGGTGTAAAACAGTGGGAATACAGGGGAAACGAGACTCGTGGTTCTTTTGAAGACTGCCAACCAGAGGTGAAAAAACCAGATCAATGTGTGAAAATTGTCAATATGGCATACAGAACACACTGTGAAGGTTGTAGGAATTTTCATGACAGGTGTAACATAGTCGTATAAACAGAAGGAGGAAAAAAGGAGTGTTATATTTAACAACGCACTCAACACATTATATTTACGGTTATAACATAGTCGTATAAACAGAAGGAAGGAAGAAAGGAATGTTATATTTAACAACGCACTCAACACATTATATTTACGGTTATAACATAGTCGTATAAACAGAAGGAAGGAAGAAAGGAATGTTATATTTAACAACGCACTCAACACATTATATTTACGGTTATAACATAGTCGTATAAACAGAAGGAAGGAAGAAAGGAATGTTATATTTAACAACGCACTCAACACATTATATTTACGGTTATAACATAGTCGTATAAACAGAAGGAAGGAAGAAAGGAGTGTTATATTTAACAACGCACTCAACACATTATATTTACGGTTATAACATAGTCGTATAAACAGAAGGAAGGAAGAAAGGAGTGTTATATTTAACAACGCACTCAACACATTATATTTACGGTTATAACATAGTCGTATAAACAGAAGGAAGGAAGAAAGGAGTGTTATATTTAACAACGCACTCAACACATTATATTTACGGTTATAACATAGTCGTATAAACAGAAGGAAGGAAGAAAGGAATGTTATATTTAACAACGCACTCAACACATTTTATTTATGGTTATATGGCGGCAGACATATGATTAAGGACCACACGGATATTGAGAGAGGAAACCCACTGTTGCTACTTCATAGGCTACTCTTTTCGATTAGCAGCAAGATATCTTTTATATGCAGTATCTAACAGTCTGCATAGTATATACCATGGCCTTTGTTACACTAGTTGTGGAGCACTGGATGGAACGAGAAATAGCTCAATGAGCCCACCGATGGCAATCGATTCTAGATCGATCACACATCACGCGAGCGCTCTTTATACAAACAGCTGAAGTGGCACATTTTTACTATTGCTATTTTTTCACGACATACAGCTGAAGTGGCACATTTTTTCTGTTGCTATTTCTTCATGACCTACAGCTGAAGTGGCACATTTTTACTATTACTATTTCTTCACGACACACAGCTGAAGTGGCACATTTTTTCTGTTGCTATTTCTTCATGACCTACAGCTGAAGTGGCACATTTTTACTATTACTATTTCTTCACGACACACAGCTGAAGTGGCACATTTTTTCTGTTGCTATTTCTTCATGACCTACAGCTGAAGTGGCACATTTTTACTATTACTATTTCTTCACGACACACAGCTGAAGTGGCACATTTTTTCTGTTGCTATTTCTTCATGACCTACAGCTGAAGTGGCACATTTTTACTATTGCTATTTCTTCACGACATACAGCTGAAGTGACACATTTTTACTATTGCTATTTCTTCACGACATATAAAAATTACTGGTGTTACATGTTGTTGGTTTTATTTTGCCTATCTTTCGTTCTATCTGAGACTCATGTGTTGCCTGTAGTAATAAAAATGACAGCAGAAAAGGTTTTAAATTTCGAAATATAGTTTCTTGTTACTATTCCATGACCGAAAAAAGAGAGAAAAAAATAAAAAACCCAAACAAAACCCCCCCAAAATAATACAAAATATAATAAAAAAGTATCTCTGCATGTGTGTCTGTCTGTGTCTATCTGTCTCACTGTCTGTGTATGTCGTCTGTCTGTGTGTCTGACTGTCTACATGTGTGTCTGTATCTCTGCATGTGTGTGTGTATGTCTGTGTGTCTGCATGTCTGTGTGTATGTATGTGTGTATGTATGTGTGTATGTATGTATGTATGTATGTATGTGTGTCTGCATGTCTGTGTGTGTGTCTGTTTGCATGTCTGTGTATGTCTGTCTGTCTGCATGTCTGTGTATGTCTGTCTGTATGTCTGTGTGTCAGTGTCTGCATGTCTGTGTGTATGTCTGTGTCTGTCGTCTGTCTGTGTGTCTGTGTGTCTATCAGTCTGTCTGCATGTCTTTGTGTCTATCTATCTATATATCTATCTATCTATATATCTATATGTCTGTCTGTCTGTCTGTCTGTCTGTGTGTCTATCTATCTATCTATCTGTCTGTCTGTGTGTCTATCTGTGTGTCTGTCTGTCTATTTGTGTGTCTGTGTGTCTATCCATCTATCTATCTGTCTGTCTGTCTGTGTGTCTGTCTGTCTGTGTGTCTATCTATCTATCTACCTGTCTATCTGTCTGTCTGTCTGTCTGTGTTACTGTCTATGTGTATGTCTGTCTGTGTGTCTGTATGTATATGTCCGTCTGTGTGTCTATCTATCTGTATGTCTGTCTGTCTATATATCTGTCTGTGTGTGTGTGTGTGTCTGTCTGTCTGTGTGTCTATCTATCTATCTGCCTGTCTGTCTGTCTGTCTGTCTATCTGTATGTGTGTCTGTGTATCTATCTATTTGTCTGTGTGTGTGTCTGTCTGTGTGTCTATCTATATGTCTGTCTGTCTGTGTGTCTATCTATCTATCTGTCTGTCTGTCTGTCTGTCTCTCTGTCTCTCTGTGTGTGTGTATGTATGTCTGTCTGTCTGTGTGTCTATCTATCTATCTATCTGTCTGTCTATGTGTGTATCTGTCTGTGTGTCTATCTATATGTCTTTCTGTGTGTGTGTGTCTATCTATCTATGTATCTCTCTGTCTGTGTGTCTGTCTGTGTGTGTTTGTCTGTCTGTGTGTCTATCTATCTGTCTGTCTGTGTGTGTGTGTATGTCTGTCTGCATGTCTGTCTGTCTGTCTGTCTCACTGTCCTACATGGTGTCCGTGGTTTTCTGCTCTCTCTCTTTGAACCCTATATATATTGGAATTTCAAAATGTTAATGTTACACAGCGAACAGCCATGTATAGTTTCAGCTGTTCTGCACTGTCTGCTTTAAACAAATCATTCTTCTCCTTTCCTGAAAAAAAAAAAAAAAAAAAAAAAAAAAAAACCTATGAATTTTTATTGACCTAACAATGGAGACCCTCTGATCTGTCATGAAACCCTTAACCCTTAAAATCTTTACGGCTGTCAAATTCAAATTTTATATCGACCGTCTATGAGTTCAGTTCCTCAGTGAGTCCAGACACTGATATGCTGGTGTGAAAGTGCTGTCCCATTAATCCTGAGAGAAAGCCATTGATCGGCTGTCGAAGACTCATCCCACATTAACCCTCGCTGGGTCGCCGCTCATTTTCTCACGCTATTCCGAATTAAGAATTATGCTACAATTCATCATAAGTCCATTTGCTAAATTGTCGGCTTTCTTGGACAATTTAGCTGTTAAAGATTGAACACAAAATCGATATGGATCTGATGGCTGATGGCGGTGTATAGTACGTGTATTTACTGATACAACTAGTTAGTTTCAAAGGTGCTTATATGAGGAAAGACGGTGAGAGGTATTGGTCAAGTGTTAATACCTTATGAAGTAGAAGAAAGTAAGTGGATGCTTATGTGTGTATGATTGTCTACCTTTTAGCATGAGTATTAATACCTTATGAAGTAGTGGCAAGTAAGTGGATGCTAATGTGTGTATGATTGTGTTCCTTTTAGCATAACTTAACCTCTCTAAACCGGATCCCTCTTAAAACCAGACATGTGTCTTGGTCCTAAGGGTGTCTGGTTTAGAGGGGTTTTACTGTAAGTGGTACATGTAATGTTTGTATAACTGTAATTCCTTTTAGGATTATAGGGTTAAGTGATCATACATGCCTTGGAAAGAAACCAACCGATTAATTCTTAAATAAAGATTTTAGCATTGCCTAATTGCCAGTACCTTTTAAGTTTAATCCTTTTAAGTTTATTTTGTTTAACAACACCACTAGAGCACATTTATTTATGAATCATCGGCGTTTGGATGTCATACATTTGGTAAAACATTTTTTAATTTATAGTCTTAGAGGAAGCAGCTGTATTTTTTCATTAGCAGCAAGGGATGTTTTATGTGTGTTTTTCACAGACAAGACAGCACATGGCCTTTGATATACCAGTTGTAGAGCACTGGTTGGGATGGGAAAAGCAAACAATTAATGATAAGTAAGTAAGTAACTTGTTTAATGTGCTCATATACCACTGGGGTTTTTGAACATGCAATAATTAATAAAAGTGCTATTTGTAGCAATGGATCTTTTATATGCACCATCCCACAGACAGGGTAGTACATACCATGGCCTTTGATATACCAGTCGTGGTGCACTGGCTGGAACGAGAAATAGCCCAGTGAGCCCACTGACAGGGTTCGATCCCACACTGACAGCACATTGAGCGAGCGCTGTACCACTTATAATACAGAGAAGATATTTATACATTATTAAAAATCATATTAAGACCAATATTAGAATTACTATTTTAATAATTTAAAAAAGTATATTTTTAATAAAGAATTAGTATTTGGAATATTTGCTATCACAGTATGAACTTGTTTTATTAATTTTCCAAAAAGCCATTTTGTATGAACTATTATTAAAGTCAATACAGGTTGTATTGACAATCAAGAAGGAGTATTGTGGAAAACGTTATTAAATCCAACCAGAAGTGGGGGTGGGTTTCTTCTTCAGTCTAGATCTCTTATCTGTCACTTGTTGACAGGCTGTGATATTCATAGCAGAATTCTGAGATTACTACACTTGTTTCTGTCTGCTTGTTATATCATGTACAGGTACAGGTATCAAATGTGTTGATGCTTTTTGATAACATTTTCTATACAACAAGCTTCAGTTTACTTGTTGGGTCATGTACTGATATGTGGGTGTCTTGCTATCTTTGCAATATACTGTATATCACTTATATATAATATTCCTCTTTCTCCAGTTGGAAGAAAAAAAAGTTTTAGTTTACAATACACTCAAGACATGTTATTAACGGTTGTGTGTGAAAGTGGACATACATGTATGGTTAAAGACCACACAGATGATGAAACAGTAAACCCACTGCTGCCATTCTCTGGGATACTCGTTTCAATTCAGTTCAGTTCCGTTCAACTTTATTTTCATGCTTATATCCAATAAAGGTTCAAGCATGCTGTCCTGGGCAAACACCTCAGCTATTTGGGCTGTCTGTCCAGGACAGTGGTTTAGTTGTTAATTGTTAGTGGTTAGTGAGAGAGAAGAGGGTGTAGTGGTCTTACACCTATCCATTGAGTCGTTAAAACTTGCTCTGGGTGGGAGCTGCAAATAAGGAAGGAAGAAGGAAATGTTTTATTTAACGACGCACTCAGCACATTTTATTTACGGTTATAGTGTCAGACATATGGTTAAGGACCACATAGATATAGAGAGAGGAAACCCGCTGTCGCCACTTCATGAGCTACTCTTTTTGATTAGCAGCAAAGGATCTTTTGTATGTACCATCCCATAGACAGGATAACACATACCATGGCCTTTGATGTACCAAATGGCCAAATGGGCCCACTGACGGGGATCAATCCCAAACCGACTGCACATCAAGTGAGCGCTTTACCACTGGGCTATGTCTCACCCCCAACTACGAACAACTACCAACAACTACCAGCAACTACCAACAACTACGAACAAGTACCAGCAACTACCAACAACTACCAACAACTACCAGCAACTACCAGCCTTGTGTCCGATGGCTTAACCATGACACCACCGAGGCCTGTCTTTTCAATTAGCTGTAACCAATCTTATATATGCACCATCCCACTGACAGTAGAGTACATACCACAACAGTAATAATACCAGATGTGGAGCACTGGCTGGAAAGAGATTCTCCAGTGGAATTGTTTAACGACACCACTTGAGTCCATTGATTAATTAATCATTGTCTATTGGATGTCAAACATTTGGTAATTCTGACTCATAGTCATCAGAGAAAACCTGCTACATGTTTCCTAATGCAGCAAGGGATCTTTTATATGCACTTTCTCACGGACAGGAAAGCACATACCATGGCCTTTGTCCAGTTGTGGTGCACTGGTCAGAATGAGAAAAAACCCCAATCAGCTGAATGGATCCACCGATGTGGTTTGATCCTGCGACGCATGCACCACGAGCGATGGATCAAATTTAGATGAGTTTCTCGCAAACTACAAGTCCTGCATATATAGATAGTTGTACCTATGGGTATTCATCACAGTGCACCACAATATTTTATGGTGGGAAGACATTCAATTCCATGAAAATCTTGTTTGTCAATATATGTATGTATAATAGTCTTTTATCCATCCATCCATCCATCCATGCATCCATCCATCCATCTGTCCATCCATCCATCCATCCATCCATCCATCCATCCATCCATCAATAAAACCATATATCCATCCATCCATCCATCCATCCATGCATCCATCCATCCATCCATCCATGCATCCATCTGTCCATCCATCCATCCATCCATCCATCCATCCATCCATCAATAAAACCATCCATCCATCCATCCATCCATCCATCCATGCATCCATCCATCCATCCATCCATGCATCCATGCATCCATCTGTCCATCCATCCATCCATCCATCAATAAAACCATATATCCATCCATCCATCCATGCATCCATCCATCCATCCATCCATGCATCCATCCATCCATCCATCCATCCATCCATCCATCCATCAATAAAACCATATATCCATCCATCCATCCATCCATCCATCCATCTATTACTGCCCATGTGCATGTGTCTGTTATGCTCCTGAGCAAATGATATACAGATAAACGTAACTATAGTCCATCGCACAGGGAATGCCTTTTTTCATGCCATGGAATTGATAAGAAGTTAGTTATTTCTGAGCTGATTGTTTTCTAAATTGGACACAAAAATAGTATTGTTTAGTTATTTCCATTACACTTTTACTTTTCTTCTTACGTCAAACAAAGTTGAAATTATTTACAAAAAATCGTCTTTGTAGGAGGATGGGATGGACTGTAGATGTTTACTGACAAAATCTAAATGTTAATTGTAATCTGTTTCAAAGTTTATAGAAGATGTTGCTTTACCCTGGGCAAACCCATATGAAAATATTCACTGGCGGTTGTTTGTTGTCACTAGTAGGGATCTCTAACTGCAGACATCATTTTGATACTGTGATAACAGCACAGGCTTTACTCACTTGTAATGGAAATGGCATTTTCTAATGCAAGATGCACAGATGAAAATGGTAAAGGGGAGCAGGGAGGGCTGTAGGTTAGATGAAATGTCAATATATTGAATGTTCATTTACATTTTAAATTTATTTTCATGCTTGTGTCTTATTAAAGTATGATCTGTGCACTCCCCTCAGCTATTTGGTCTGTCTGATCAGGAGAAACAGGTAGGGAGGGAGGGAGGGAGGAGGGAGGGATGGCAGAGAGACAGGGACATGATAGAGACAGGAGATGAGAGAAAGACAGGGAGATAGAGGAAACTAGACAGAGGAGAATAGAAAGAGGAAGGAGAAACAGGAAAGAGAGAGAGAGAGACAGAGACAGACAGATACAGAGAAAGAGAGAGAGACAGAGAGATTGACAGAGAGAGAGAAAGAGATAGAGTGACAGAGAGCAGAGAGAGAGAGAGGGGGGGACGGGAGGGAGGGGGGAGAGAGAAAAAAATGAAAGAGTGTCAGAGAGAGAGAGAGAGAGAGAGAGAGAGTGTGTCAGAGAGAGAGAGAGAGAGAGAGAGAGAGAGAGAGTGTGTCAAAGAGAGAGAGACAAAAAGAGCAGAAAGAGGAGAAATAGAGGGAGAGGACAAAGAGAAAAGAGTAGAGAGAGAATGGATGAGTATGACCACTTAATATGTGTACTGGGTTAAAACGCAGTAACAAAACATTCTTTCTTCTTTTTTCTCCCTTCCTTCCTGTCTCTCGCACTCTTTCTTCTCTCTCTCCTGCCCTCTTTGATCTCTCTCATTCCCTTTTATCTTATTGTCATTATTATCCTACCAGACTGTTCTCACTTTGACATACTAAGACTCAGAAATTTTGGGTTTTTTTTTACAAGAAAATGCCACCAATTTAAGACCAAAGCCTTCTGTGAGAGATTGCTTAGTGCAACCTATATTGGCAAGTGGTATTCCCATTAATTATGACAGTTTTGACATAACAAAGAGTTTTCCATATATTGGTAGGATTCATCAGTCAGCAAGGTGATCTTAAATAGCTCAGTCAGTTGAGTGCTTGCTTGAGGTGCTTGCGTCGCAGGATCGAACCATGTCAGTGGATCCATTCAGCTGATTGGGTTTCTCCTCATTCTGACCAGTGCACCACAACTGGAGAAAGGCCGTGGTATGTGCTTTCCTGTCTGTGGGAAGGTGCATATAAAAGATTCCTTGCTACATTAGGAAAAATGTAGCGGGTTTCCTCTGATGATTAATTAATTGATGAACTCTAGTGGTGTTATTAAACAAATCAAACTTCTTCTTAAATAGGCAATATTCAGGATTTGAGAGAGGGAGAGGGAGAGAGACAGAGGCAGAGAGGCAGACAGAGAGGGGGTAGGTAGGGCAGACAGAGAGGGGGTAGGTAGGTTTCCTCTCTAAGACTATATACCAAAATTACCAACTGTTTGACATCCAATAGCCGATTATTAATAAATCAATGTGCTCTAGTGGTACTGTTAAACAAAACTAATGTTTCACCACCACTATAACACACATTGCTCATCTGTGTATGTTCACATTTACCAACTATTCAGTCAGTTTTCACATCACACTGTTTCAATTGGAGATGCAGACCATGGGGTAACTGAACACAGACAATGCAATGTCTGAATTGACTAACACCAGATACCGATATTTGTACGCCACTCTGCAGTACAAATATTTCACAAGGTGCAGCATCACTGAGCTGTTTACACATATATGTATTGGCAGATGTCTTCAACATGACACACCAGAGGGCAGGATGGGGGAACTTCTTGAAGGGATGTTACCTGAATGTCACTTCTGGTTTGCCTTACATCACTTAATCTGTGGAGTGCCTGTCTGAGCAAGGCAGGACGTAGCCCAGTGGTAAAGCTCTCGTCTGATGTGCGGTCAGTCTAATCACTAGAGTGCCTGTCTGAGGAGGGTGGGATATAGCCCAGTAGTAAAGCTATCGCCTAATGCGCGGTCAGTCTAATCACTAGAGTGCCTGTCTGAGGAGGGTGGGACGTAGCCCAGTGGTAGAGAACTCACCTAATGTGCGGTCAGTCTAATCACTAGAGTGCCTGTCTGAGGAGGGTGGGACATAGCCCAGTGGTAGAGAACTCACCTAATGTGCGGTCAGTCTAATCACTAGAGTGCCTGTCTGAGGAGGGTGGAACATAGACCAGTGGTAGAGAACTCACCTAATGCGCGGTCAGTCTAATCACTAGAGTGCCTGTCTGAGGAGGGTGGGACGTAGCCCAGTGGTAGAGAACTCACCTAATGCGCGGTCAGTCTAATCACTAGAGTGCCTGTCTGAGGAGGGTGGAACATAGACCAGTGGTAGAGAACTCACCTAATGCGCGGTCAGTCTAATCACTAGAGTGCCAGCCTGAGGAGGGTGGGACGTAGCCCAGTGGTAGAGAACTCACCCAATGCGCGGTCAGTCTAATCACTAGAGTGCCTGTCTGAGGAGGGTGGGACGTAGCCCAGTGGTAGAGAACTCACCTAATGCGCAGTCGGTCTAATCGCTAGAGTGCCTGTCTGAGGAGGGTGGGATGTAGCACAGTGGTAGAGAACTCACCTAATGCACTTTCAGTCTAATCACTAGAGTGCCTGTCTGAGGAGAGTGGGACGTAGCCCAGTGGTAGAGAACTCACCTAATGCCCGGTCAGTCTAATCACTAGAGTGCCTGTCTGAGGAGAGTGGGACGTAGCCCAGTGGTAGAGAACTCACCTAATACATGGTCAGTCTAATCACTAGAGTGCCTGTCTGATGAAGGTGGGATGTAGCCCAGTGGTAGAGAACTCACCTAATGCACGGTCAGTCTAATCACTAGAGTGCCTGTCTGAGGAGGTTGGGACGTAGCACAGTGGTAGAGAACTCACCTAATGCACTTTCAGTCTAATCACTAGAGTGCCTGTCTGAGGAGAGTGGGACGTAGCCCAGTGGTAGAGAACTCACCTAATGCACAGTCAGTCTAATCACTAGAGTGCCTGTCTGAGGAGGGTGGGACGTAGCCCAGTGGTAGAGAACTCACCTAATGTGCGGTCAGTCTAATCACTAGAGTGCCTGTCTGAGGAGGGTGGGACGTAGCCCAGTGGTAGAGAACTCACCTAATGCACGGTCAGTCTTGGATCAATAAAAACAACAACAACCCAAGAAAAACCCAACAACGAAACAAAAACACAAATATAAAAAACAATCCTGAAATCTAGCTCTAAAAGTTATTCTTTGTGGAGTATTTGGGTTGGGATGTAGCCCAGTGGTAAAGTGCTCTCTAGATACATGGTTGGTCTGGGATCGATCCCTGTTGGTGGTCCCATTGGGCTATTTTTCATTCCAGCCAGTACACTACATGTATGACTGGTATATCAAAGGCTTTGGTATGTGCTATTCTGGATGTCCGATGGTGCATATGAATGATCCTTTGCTACTAAATATGTCAGAATTACCAAATGTTTGACATATAATAGCCGATAATTAGTAAATCAATGTGCTCAAGTGGTGTTGTTAAACAAAACCAACTGTAACTTTGGTTAGGATGTGGGGCACGATCTACATCAGGAGGAGTACTGAACCACGTTCCACAAACAGGACAGCACATACCACAGCCTTTGATATACCAGTTTATGTTAAACTGGCTGGAACAAGAAATAGCCTGATATGGGTCCACCGATGTGGATCGATCCTAGACCAACCGCCCATCAAGCGAGCACTTTACTACTGAGCTACGTATTTTCAAGGTTATTGAGAACTTATTTAATACATCTCTTCACACAGATTAAGCCCGTTATCTTTAAATCAGAATTTAATAGATACTTTTTAATAAAAAGTGGCTATTTTGGAATTTTGATAGATGATAGAGCTGTTTGAAGTTTGGATTTTTTAATTTAGTAAACAAATAAAAAAACTAAAAAATGTGAGTCTTCCACTCAAAACAGGATGGTTACAATCTACAAATAGCTAATGCATTTAACAGTAGCAGAGTTAATTGTAAAAAATGTTTTTTACATGGAACGACAACTGCTGTGGGTGTTTTTGTTAAAAACATCGAGCAACCATGCCTCATTCTGTCTAAATATAGTGTCTTTCATAAGAAGGTAAAATAAACACCATCTACATGTACTGTAAATCAGGGAATTTTGTGAAAAAAGAAAGAAAGACTGTTTCCAGTGATAAATGTGTGGGTTGAATGATCACGCAAGATGGGAATTGGAGAGGAAGGAAGGAAAGAAATGTTTTATTTAATAACGCACTCAACACATTTTATTTACTGTTATATGGTGTCAGACATATGGTTAAGGACCACACAGATACTGAGAGATGAAACCCGCTGTCGCCACTTCATGGGCTACTCCTTTCGATTAGCAGCAAGGGATCTTTTATATGCAGCATCCCACATACAGGATAGTACATACCATGGCTTTTGTTACACCAGTTGTGTAACACTGGCTGAAATGAGAAATAGCCCAGTGGGTCCACCGACGGGGATCGATCCTAGACCGACTGCGTATCAAGTGAATGCTTTACCACTGGGCTACGTCCTGCCCCGGAATTGGAGAGAGACAAGGAACGGCATGTAGAAGTGGCTATTGTTACCCATATGGTTAATAAATATATTGGTACATGTCAAAGACCAACCAAACGAGTTAAGTGATACAAATTAAGGTCGATTATGGGTAATAAATAGGATATTAAACTCTGTATCACTTCGTATCATGTTTATGTTTAATATCCTGTAAGATACAGGACTCTCAGACAAACGAGTTAAGTGATATAAATTAAGACCAATTATGGGTAATAAATAGGATATTAAACTCCGTATCACTTCATATCATGTTTATGTTTAATATCCTGTAAGATACAGGACTCTCAGACAAACGAGTTAAGTGATATAAGTTAAGACCAATTATGGGTAATAAATAGGATATTAAACTCCGTATCACTTCGTATCATGTTTATGTTTAATATCATGTAAGTTACAGGACCGTCAAGGCAGTAAAAAGTATTGGAATTTTTGGAATGGAACTACTTTTGCACTAGTTATATTAAGCAAAGGAATGTTATATAGTGTTCAAAGTTTATTATTCCTTTATTTCCAGTTGCTAGTTTTAATTTAAAAAAATGTTTTGAAGACCAGTTTTAATTTAAAAATAAGAAATAAATTGTTGTTGTTTAAGAACTATTTTGTTTTGGTGTATAAACATTGTAGGTGACAAGACATTCAACGTGTGTGGACCTAGTACTCTGGAAACAACGTAAAGTCATGAAATAAAATGGTTCATTTGATTAATATTTTGTATCATGTAGGATTTTTACTGATAAATAAAATAACCGGTTATTACTGTCTTAAGATATCTACTTTATCCTGCTTGCATTTGCCATTCTAACCTTCGCAGGATAAAGCCAATATCTTAATGCTAGGCTCAGACTACCAACTGTCAGCAGAAAATTGGCAAACTTGACAGTTGTGTTGTAATTTCCCCAACTCTCGACTTACAAAGTGTGTGCTCAGATTAACAACTAATAGATTATACGATGAGAATAGAGTTGTAAGAGTGGTCATACTACCAACTGGACAGTCGTAGAAGTCATGACAGCAGAAAGTTGGGCAACTTTCTGCTGGCAGTTGGTAGTTTAAGCCTAACATAATGGGTTATTTGACAAGGATAGAGTTGTAAGAGTGGTCATACTAGCAACTGGACAGTCGTAGAAGTCGTGACAGCAGAAAGTTGGCCAACTTTCTGCTGGCAGTTGGTAGTCTAACCTAGCATTAGCCTAACCATTTATTCTTATATGAGTGAGAATTTATTTTATGATTTACAGTAGTATACTTACCTTTACAACTATCTTTTCCATGCTTGCAAATGAATATGGTCTACATATTGGCCATATCCTGGAAGTGAAAATAAACCGTCAAAGATAAATATTTTCCTTAGCCTGTAGTCCGTGTTATGAAATGGTGAATATGTCTTATTACTAACAAGAAGGCCAGGGAGAAGGTTTGTTTGTGGAAGATGGATGGAAGTGAAAGTGTTATTTCAAACCGTTCAGGAGGGAGCCGTGTTTGACAGCTGTGTTGATAGTTAACTTACGTAAGTCGGAGATATCACTGGCGATAAAAACTAGAAATAGGACAGAAGCTGTGATGGTGCATTGGATAAGAAACCTGTAGGTTGTATTCTCTTGATTGGAATCAGATCTGACTGCCACTCCTCTTTGATCTCTGGTCAGAAGAAGAAGTCTGGTTTTCTTTAACGACACCACTAGAGCACATTTATTAATTGATCATCAGTTATTGAATGTAAAATATTTTTTGGTATTTCTGACATGTAGTCATCGGAGGAAACCCGCTACATGTTTTTGTAATGCAGCAAGAGATCTTTTATATGCACTTTCTAACAGACAGGAAAGCACATACCACAGCCTTTTATCATTTGAACTGGTTAGAATGAGAAAAAACCCAATCAGTTGAATGGATACACCAAGGTGGTTCGATCCTGTGACACAAGCACCTTAAGTGAGCACTCAACCAACTAAGCTAAACCCTACCCATGTCTGATCAGTGCATGCCATCACATATATATATATATATATATATATATATATATATATATATATATATATATATCATGTAATAGTTAACATATCCAGTGTAATCAAAGTTTGTGACATTTTTCAGATCAGATATTTTCAGAATTTGATAACTTTCCAAATCAGATGTTTATTGACATTTAATCAAATGTACTACGGTAACACTCCAAAAATTGACAGATGCATTCATAGTCATCAAACAAAAAGATTTCAACAACAACTTTACATTGAAAGTTATCCAGCATTCTGAACTTCCCCCCCCCCCCCCCCCCCCCCCCCCCCCCCCCCCCCCCCCCAAAACCCCCAAAAAAACAACCCGTCATGCACTAGTTTATTTTTATATAAGGTTATCCAACATGATTCCCATTCAAAACGACACCACGTCACACATCCATACGTCATTTGAATATCGATTAATGGTCGACTGGAATTATACTTGCATATACAGTTTACAAAAACACATATTAAGCTTGAGATCATATGATAAAGCGATTATTACCATCGTATGTTTCGGTATCGTCAATATTGACAATACCAAAACACACTCTCGTAATAACCTCTTTATATATTCCACTGATTTTTGTGCATGTTTTGAGTTATTAAGCCAATTTTGAGAGTAGTATACAGTCTATTTCCAATAAATAAACAAATAGAGGATTTGTCACTAGTGTTTTTTAATATGGAAAATATCAACTGAGTCTACGTTAATGGGTATTTGTCGAGGCTCTGCCAAGACAAATACCGATTAACTAGACGAGGTTGATATTTACATATTAAAAAACATGAGTAGCAAATTCTATTTATCCTATATGTAGTAGTAAACCAAATAACGTCTGGCTGGGTCAAAGTTCGAGGTGCACCAAACTTTTGCTAGATCGAGAAGTGAACACCACAAGTCGTGTGATTGGTGATAAATGTGAGTGTGTTGGGTGTAAAGAAAACAGTTTCATCTGGGCAAAAACGTATGCAATTTTATTTCATCTAGTACCACTGTGTCAAGTAGCCTTGTGCTTGGAAAAGTACTTGAATTTTGTGCGAAACTAGGGTAGTCATAGGTGCTACCCGTTATCTCTGAGCAGCTTGACCCCTAATTTTTCCAGAATCACTTTAAGGGTGAAGGGTGGTAGTATTTATGTCCATGGCGTTTATGTCAATTGATACACTGCACCTACATATGTTACTATTGTCATCTATGGGATTCGATTTGGTAGTATACACCCTATAACACTTCTAAAATAACATTTACATTCGATATTTAGAAAATTACAGTACTAAAATCGACCCCATCAGTAATATGATGTCATCACAGTTACCATAAGTCGCGAACTTCAATTAAATCTTACCAGCCTCGGTGGCGTCATGGTTAGGCCATCGGTCTACAGGCTGGTAGGCACTGGGTTCGGATCCCAGTTGAGGCATGGGATTTTTAATCCAGATACCGACCCCAAACCCTGAGTGAGTGCTCCGCAAGACTCAATGGGTAGGTGTAAACCAGTGATCCATAACTGATTCAACAAAGGCCATGGTTTGTGCTATTCTGCCTGTGGGAAGCACAAATTAAAGATCCCTTGCTGCTAATCGGAAAGAGTAGCCCATGAAGTCTGACGCTATATAACCAAAAATACAATGTGTTGAGTGCGTTGTTAAATAAAACATTTCTTTCTTTTCTTTCAATTAAATCTTATGAAAATGTTACATTCAGGTATACAGTCTTGATGGCTTGTAAACAAATGACCCATTCACAGCAACACATTATTACCAAGAATCCTTGATAATTTGCATATGCCTTTAAATTTGCATACCATTATTAACCAGGTTAATACACTAAATTATCACATGGGTTTATGACATGGATATCATGGGTAACTTATATTATAAATACACTTTTATTTAGAATACAGTGGTTATGCAGTAAACACCAGAGCTTGAAACCAGTGCAAGGTACTCCCAGAATAGAACTGCGATTTCCAGCAAAAATGACGGTCACTAATAAAAAACATTAGAGTGACAGATCCTAGTTTTTAAACACTACTGCACAATTTTCACTATTAGATTTGATTTTGTAAGTTGGAATTGGAAGTTACTTACATTTTTGGTTTACATTATCCATTTGCATACATCCGAAGAGTTTCTGGTCATCCTGGTGTTTCGGACAGGATTTAGCTCAGTGGGTTGAGTGCTCGCTTGAGGTGCTTGCGTCGCAGGATCGATTAGCAAAAAAACATATATCTCTGAGAAGTAACGGTTACAGAGATGAGCTGTAGTCTATTTTTAGAACATTTCACCATCACAGACTCTGGTTTCACTTCTCTGTAATGTCATACAGATGTGGTATGTACTATCCTGTCTGTGGGATGGTGCATATATATAAAAGATCCCTTGCTGCTAATCGAAAAGAGTAGCCCGTGAAGTGGTGACAGCGGGTTTCCTCTCTCAATATCTGTGTGGTCCTTAACCATATGTCCGATGCCATATAACCATAAATAAAATGTGTTGAGTGTGTCATTAAATAAAACATTTCCTTCCTTCCTTCAGATGTGTTGCAGGTTTGTAGATTAACCAAGGTTCATGTCCATTTTCACAGTTTGAAACTAGGGTCCATGCCTTTAAGTAAATCATTTAAATGCCACGTGACCCTCGCATTTTATTGCAAGTATATTAACTGTGAAGCACCACACTTTTACTGCTTGGGTGCATTGATATACAGTGGCGTAGGAAGGTGCCGGGGGGGGGGGGGGGGGGGGGGGGGGGGGGCACACTTTGATATTTACACACTTTTACACTATTATGAAGCAAATATAAAGCAACATATCTGAAAAGGGGGAGGGGGGGTGGCGGCCACATGCCCCCCTTGCCCCCCGCTTCCTATGCCAGTGATATAAGTTTTAGTAGAAAATGTTAACATGATCGGAAATGGGAATTGTTTTGGTTCAATAGCACCTATGCACTCATTCTGGGTTTGAGCCAGTACTGGGGATAGAAATCTCCAACAAGGACACTAAAACATGATTGTTTTCATATCATTATATTCTTGCCATACTATTTTCTTTATGCCTTATTTCATCTGTTTCTTGCTAACAGCTCATTTAAAGAACAAATTCAATGCATTGTTTTTATTTCATATCCAAATGTGGTTTAGGTAACTAGTATAATGTAAGTTTTGTAAATATATTGTGGGTTTTTTTTAATGTCATTAAATACTTGTTTATACTATTTTCATAATAATTATTTTATTTTCCATGTTCCTTGCTAGCAACTCATTTAAGACACAATGTGTTGTTTTCATCCTATTCATGTATTTAAATATTTGGTGATACTATTTTCATTATGCCTTATTTTGATTTTTTAAACATTCCTTACAAAATAAATTTGGAAGAGACAAATTTGTGTCTTATCTTCTATCCAAATGCAATCGGGGCGGGACATAGCCCACTGGTAAAGTGCTCGCTCGATGTGCGGTCAGTCGGGGATCGATCCCCGTCAGTGGGCCCATTGGGCTATTTCTCGTTCCAGCCAGTGCACCATGACTGGTATATCAAAGGCTGTAGTATATACTACCCTGTCTGTGGGATGGTGCATATAAAAGATCCCTTGCTGTTAATCAAAAAGAGTAGCCCACAAAGTGGTGACAGCGGGTTTCCTTTCTTAATATCTGTGTGGTCCTTAACCATATATCTGATGCCATATAACTGTAAATAAAATGTGCTGAGTGCGTCGTTAAATAAAACACTACCGCACATCAAGACAGGCAGGGATTATGACCATGGTGAGAATGGCGTTTTTGACAGAGTAAACTATGAAGCAAGAAAAATGGAGACTTTTCGTTTTTTATTGACAGCTCTAATCAGTGTTTTATGATATATTTGTATTGAAAAGAAAAGTGGTTTCATGTTTGATGGACTGAAAATTGAGATTCTGTTTACTGTGTTTGATAGTGAGATAAATGTCAGAAGTGTAACTGTATATTTAGCTGAACAGCTATTTACTCGCAGAGTGAACAAACCAACATTATATAGGTTAATAGGTGGTTGTCTACACAATTTGACTTAATGAGCGAAGTGTAAAAGTACATGTAGTTAAGATGGTCCAACCATTGAAAGTTTGTCATGTTTAACGACACCACTAAAGCACATTGGCTATTGGATGTCAGACATTTGGTAATTTTGATGTATAGAAAACCCGCTATATTTTTCCATTAGTTGCAATGGATCTTTTATATGCACCATTCCACAACCAGGATAGCACATACCATGACCTTTGATACATTTGTATACCAGTTGTGGTGCACTGGCTGGAGCAAGAAATAGCCCAAATGGGCCACTAATGGGGATCGATCCTAGACCGTCCACACATCAGGTGAGTGCTTTATCACTGGGCTACGTCCCACCCCTGGGGTGGGATTTAGCTCAGTGGGTTGAGTGCTCGCATGAGATGCTTGTGTTGCAGGGTCAAACCACCTCGGTGGATCCATTCATTGTTTTTATTCTTGTTCCAACCAGTGCACCACAACTGTTCAAAAGGCATGGTATGTTCTTTCCTGTCTGTGGGAAAGTGCACATAAAAGATCCCTTACTGCATTAAGAAAATGTAGCAGGTTTCCACTGGTGTGTCAGAATTACCAAATGTTTGACATCCAACAGCTGATGATTAAATAATCAATGTGTTCTAGTGGTGTCGTTAAACAATACAAACTTTACCATCCCACCCCTATATGTAAGACCAAATACATGTAGCCACAGTTTGAAATATGCTGAGGTGTTATGAAACATCATTCTTTTCTCTATTTTTCATCTGAGGATCATTGGAGTTGCTAGGTACAATTACTGCTACACTGATCTTCCGATGGATTGATTCCTAAAATGAAAACCAACTATGGGTTTTTGGTTGAATTTGTTGTTGTGTCATGTACTGTACTATATCCAGAGCTCACTGTTAAGGGGATCTATCACTCTCACACCCCTTCACTCCCCTGAGACTAGTTCAAGGAGAGTAATTTTTGCCTTTTAACATAAAAAAACAACTATGGGTTGATGGTTGAATTTGTTATTGTTGTCATGTACTGTACTACATCCAGAGCTCACTGTTAAGGTGATCTATTTCTCTCACTTACCATGACTACCCTGAGACTAGTTCAAGGAGAGTAGTTTTATCTCCTAACATAAAAAAACAACTATGGGTTGTTGGTTGAATTTGTTGTTGTGTCATGTACTGTACTACATCCAGAGCTCACTGTTAAGGGGATCTATCACTCTCACACCCCTTCACTCCCCTGAGACTAGTTCAAGGAGAGTAATTTTTACCTTCTAAAAACAAAACCAACTATGGGTTGTTGGTTGAATTTGTTGTTGTGTCGTGTACTGTACTACATCCAGACCTTACTGTTACGGTGAGCTATCACTCTCACACCCCTTCACTCCGCTGAGACTAGTTCAAGGAGAGTAATTTTTACCTTCTAAAAACAAAACCAACTATGGGTTGTTGGTTGAATTTGTTGTTGTATCATGCACTGTACTACATCCAGAGCTCACTGTTAAGGTGATCTATTTCTCTCACTTACCATGACTACCCTGAGACTAGTTCAAGGAGAGTAGTTTTATCTCCTAACATAAAAAAACAACTATGGGTTGTTGGTTGAATTTGTTGTTGTGTCATGTACTGTACTACATCCAGAGCTCACTGTTAAGGGGATCTATCACTCTCACACCCTTCACTCCCCTGAGACTAGTTCAAGGAGAGTAATTTTTACCTTCTAAAAACAAAACCAACTATGGGTTGTTGGTTGAATTTGTTGTTGTATCATGCACTGTACTACATCCAGAGCTCACTGTTAAGGTGATCTATTTCTCTCACTTACCATGACTACCCTGAGACTAGTTCAAGGAGAGTAGTTTTATCTCCTAACATAAAAAAACAACTATGGGTTGTTGGTTGAATTTGTTGTTGTGTCATGTACTGTACTACATCCAGAGCTCACTGTTAAGGGGATCTATCACTCTCACACCCCTTCACTCCCCTGAGACTAGTTCAAGGAGAGTAATTTTTACCTTCTAAAAACAAAACCAACTATGGGTTGTTGGTTGAATTTGTTGTTGTATCATGCACTGTACTACATCCAGACTTTACCAGATCGCCCCTAGAAATTTAAAATATTATTTAAAAAACCATTCCTTTTGATATTTCTAAGTTTAACATAGTACAATTGTTTTTTATTTTAGGCCCATGGGGAGCATGTGAGCATGTGCATTGTGGGTATGGCGGAAAGCAGTACCGAGAGGTGTGGTGTCAGAGCATCCTGGGTGGACCGACCTGGCACAACACGAACTGCGACCACCTCCCAAAACCCATTGACGTCCAGGAGTGCTACAAGATCTGTGACAGCGAAAAAGTCATCTGGGACAAATCCAGCTGGCTGGGGACTTCTTCCTCCCGCAACAACAACAACGACAAACCCTGGCCGGCCGGGATTCCTCGCCTACCGAACCACGAACAACCGTCTTCGTCGTCATCGCTGGGCGAACGTTTTCACGAGAGCAACGTCGTGTGGTCGGTGTCACAGTGGAGCCAGTGCCAGCTGGCGCCGGGCGTCACTTCTTGTGGGAAGAACAATGGTGTCCGGTACCGCACGGTGGTGTGCGAGCGCCGTGACAGCCGCGTGCAGGTCAATGATCGTGCGTGTCTTGCTACTGAGCCCAAGCCAAGACCGTCGCAGGCGTGTGAGCTTCTGTGTCGCATGGACTGCGTCGTGACACCGTATTCTGTGTGGAGCGGCTGTGATGCGTCGTGCCGGCTCCCCAACAGGACGCGGACGCGCGACATCGTGCTGCCCCCGCGTCATGGGGGTGGCCATTGCCCGGAGTTCTCCGAGATGCTGCCCTGTGATAATTGTACGGAGTCGTACACGTACCTGCTGGGAGCCTGGGAACTGTGTCAGCCATTCGATTCGAGTTTTATGAAAAACGTGAAGACGCATCCCTTGATTGGATACCAAAATCGGGTCATAACATGTCTAGGCAGCAAAGGAACTGTGACTAGTTTTAGGTAAGTAGTATTTTGTGGTCTGCAGTTTTAAAAATATTATATAAAAAAAATATATAAAATGTTTTATATAAATCTGTATTACACTACATCTTTTGATTGGATACCAAAGTCGGGTTATAACGTGTTTAGGCAGCAAAGGAACTGTGACTAGTTTTAGGTAAGTAGTATTTTGTGGACTGCATTTTTAAAAATATTATATAAAAAAATATTACATAAAAATGTTATATAAATCTGTATTACACTACATCCTTTGATTGGATACCAAAGTCAGGTAAAACATGTTTAGCCAGCAAAGGATAGTTTTAGGTAAGTAGTATTTTGTGGACTGCAGTTTTTAAAAATATTATATAAAAATATATTATATAAATCTGTATTGCACTATACTTCCTTTGATTGGATATCAAAGTCAGGTTATAACGTGTTTAGGCAGCAAAGGAACTGTGACTAGTTTTAGGTAAGTAGTATTTTAATTACTCAGTTAGAACACATATTCTTGTGCACTATAAACTCATGCAGTAAATAACAGGGCAAAACAACTGGCTATTTGGTTCTATTTATATCTTAAAGATTAGTATTGCAGGATAATGAAATGTCATGGGTTACAGTACACATGTAGTACTTGGAATCTCAATGTCTGTTACATATCAGGATTTGGCCATGCTTGACTGACTTCAGTAAACATCGGAGGGAATTAATGTCTGGAGAATATTTTTTAAGCTCTTTGATGTAGCTTTATCTAGTACAATGTCTTGTAGTACATAGTGTCACTCATCCGTGGCTAGTAGGTCACTGACCTACTTTTCACACATCACTGAGCATTGAAGATGAAAAAACCCACAAACATTCTGGAGAATATTTTCTGTACTGGTTATACCATAGAATCTTGGTACATCCATCTTGGTGTAATATTTGGGTCACTGTGACCTATTTTACATGGGCAGGATATACTTTAGTTTGTTTTTTAAAAAGTTTGTTTTTTATTTAACGGCACCACTAGAGCACATTGATTTATTGGATGTAAAACATTTGGTCATTCTGACATGTAGTCATCAGAGACTTACACTTCACTTATATATATGGTTAACATTTCATCTATATATGTCACACATACTTTGTATAAATGATACCTTATTTGCATACAAAATCCTATTCGTTTACTTATAAGTCACTTATACTTGAAAAGTATTAACAACTTATACTTCACTTGTAAGTGAAAAATATAAGTCTTTTCCATAAGAGATATACAGTCTTACAGAGAGAAAACCCGCTACATTTTTTCATTAGTAGCAAGGGATCTTTTATATGCATCATCCCACAGACAGGATAGCACATACCATGGCCTTTGATATACCAGTCATGGTGGATTGGCTGGAACGAGAAATAGCCCAATGGGCCCACCGACGGAGATCGATCCCAGACCGACCTTGCATCGAGCGAGCGCTGTACCACTGAGCTACGTCCCGCCCCAACAGAATATGATGACAGATAAAGCAAAGTTATATCCTACTACTAGCAGGATGTAACTTTTGACATCACTTATGTGACGTCACAGGCATAGCCTACATTACAAAACCACTCATTTGATTTCTAGGTCGTTGTATAATGTAGGTGTAATAACAGAACTAATAGCTTTTCCCGTAATTTTTATGGTCTGCAGGACAAAAATAATAACTAGGTATTGACGTCGGATATCTGTTTTATCCTGTTCAGGCCGAATGAGATATTCCGTTCGGCAGAGCCTTGCGAAATTTCCCATTCTTACTTTCACAGGATAAAGCAGATATCTGATGTCATAAACTACAATGTAGTATATCGCTGTTTATTAGTCAGCCGTTATGAGAAGAGGCCAATATATAAAGTCAACCAAAAATGTCTAAGAAAATACATAGAGGTTATTACCAGAGTGTGTTTCGATATCATCAGTATCATACATGTATATTAGGAATGAAAATTGTATTATGATATTGATGATACCGAAACACACGAGGGTAATAATTTCTTTATCATATAATCTCAAGCTTAATACAACGTGTTTTTGTAAACTGTATATGCAACTTTAATTCCAGTCGGACATTACTTGATATTCGAATGATGTAGGAATATGTGATGCAGTTTCTTTTCGAATGGAAATGACATCAAACTTGAATCATGTCATTTTGCATATCCTTACTTTAAATAAATTAGTACATGATGTTTTTTTGTTTTCAAAATGGTTAACAGTTTTCAATGTAAAGTTGCTAATTAATTGAAATGTTTTTGTTTGATACCCATGATTGCATACGTCATTTATGGAGTGTCACCGCGGTACATTTGCTTTAAAATGTCAATAAACATAAGAGTCGTGACCTGATTAATTTACATGTAATTTGCATCTAATTTGCAAAGTTATTAGTTTTTGAAAGTACATGTATGTGATCTGATTTGTTTTGATTACACTGGATATGCTACCTACCTATGTGATAAAATAAAATAAAATATTGGCGTGTACAGAAATACAGTACTAACAAAAACTTGAAATAAAATTTGGCACGAACAATTTTGTCGTTCGTCTGTTGGTTATGCAAAACCATTATCAACATGGTGTTCTTTACTGCAATTATCTATCGTGGGTGTTAAGTAATATTTATACTGCATTTACAAAAGTGAAACTACGTTTATCAGCTAAAGATGTCCATGCGATCAATTCATTCTAGAAAGATAGAAATAAAAAGAACAGAACAATGTTATCCCACTGTAAACCTTTATTCTTTTTCAGCTATCTCGAAATCTTTATTAAAATAGTTTTTGTACGTTGATCAGTTCACCAAAACAAATGCCCGCATTGACTGTTACAAGAGATTGACATTACCGAGATGTATCTACACATGTATATTTTTGTTTGGTTCAGCTACAGTGAAACCTCTCAAAACTGGACACTATGTAAACCGGAATCCTGTCAAAACCGGAACAAATTTCACGGTCCCTTTTTAAATATCAATACAGGACAGAACCCCTCTAAAGCGGATACCTCTTAAAACTATACTTTTTTACTTGGTCCTGTGTGTCTTGGTTTTTTAGGTTTCACTGTACATAAAAGTTGAGTGGGCGTATACATTGTTTTAACCTTTGTATGAGATACTGAGGGGCAAACTAAGGGCTAAATTCCCCTTGGTGTTGCGACGTAGCCCAGTAGTAAAGCGCTCGCTCAATGCGCGGTCGGTCTGGGATCAATCCCCTTCGGTGGACCCATATGGGATATTTCTCGTTCCAGCCAGTGCACCACAACTGGTATATCAAAGGCCGTGGTATGTACTACCCTGTCTGTAGGATGGTGCATATAAAAGAACCCTTGCTGCTAATCGAAAAGAGTAGCTCATGAAGTGGCGACAGCGGGTTTCTCTCTCAATATCTGTGTGGTCCTTAACCATATGTCTGACGCCATATAGCCGTAAATAAAATGTGCATCGTTAAATAAAAGATTAAAGACATTAAAAAAAATAGAGTTGACTACTACACAGTGATATACAGAATGCACTCTACTGTCTACGGTAAACTGTGTTTTGAGGATATGATAACCGGAAACATTTCTCTATTTTCAGTCACTGACCAAAAATAGATCATTTTGGGATGGCATTTTGGTAGGAGACATGTGGCTCTCTTCTCTATCCCCCTCCCTCCCCCTCTCTCCCTCCCCATCTTTCTGTCTTCTGTCTGTCTGTCTCTCTCCTTCCCCATCTGTCTGTATCTTTCTTTCCCTCCCCATCTCTTACTCTTCCTTCCCCTCCTTCCTCTCCCTCCCAATCTCTCTGTCTGTCTGTCTCTCCCTCCATATCTCTCCCTCTCTCTTACCCTCCCCATCTCTCTCTCTCTCTGTGTCTACCATCTCTCCCTCTCCCTTCCCCTCCCTCCTCATCTCTCGCTGTCTGTCTGTCTCTCCATCCCCATCTCTGTGTGTCTCTCTCTCCCTCCATCCCCCATCTCTCTATACCTACCCATCTCTCTCTTCATCTCTCTCTTCACCTCTGTCTTCATCTCTCTTTCTCTCTCTCTTCCTCCCATCTCTCTCTTCCTTCCTCTTCCTCCACCCTTTTTTCTCTCTCTGTCTGTCTGTCTCTCTTTCTCTGTCTCTCTGTCTTTCTGTCTGTGTGTCTCTCTCCCCATCCCTCCCTCCCCATCTCTCACTCACTCTCTCACTCTCTCCTTTCCCCTCCCCTCCCCTCGATACTAACATTCCAATTAGTTTTATATACTGTAAATCCTGAAATTAATGCGATTATAACATTAATGCGAAAAATGCGAGTTTGTGTTATTCACATTAATTAGATTATGCACTTATTTCTGTTGTGTATATGTGTCCCCCCAAAAATGTTAAATTCTAGTATATTTATAAAACGGAACTACAAAAGAATTTATTATAGGCAGACTAATTGTCGAATAGTCCAGCAAGTCGTGTGTCACACGCTATTAAAACAAACAAAAATTAAAATTCTAATACATTTATAAAACAACTGAAGCACCATTCATCATAGACGAGACAGATTAATGGTCCAATAGTCCAGCAAGATGCCAGCCACATGTGACAATTGCAGGGTCTTTGGCCACCCTGTCAAAAGCTGACACGATCCAGTGCGCAGGACTGGGCTAATATAGCAGTCAATCTTTTCTTTGTCTTTACTGTTCACGTTCCCTGCAACTGTGTTGGCGTACAGTTGTAATGGTACATGTATGCTAATGTTTAGCCAGATGTAGGTAACTATACACCTTACGTAAATGATTGCCACGAAAATATGCTTTGAACTGATCTCACCAAAAACACTATGGACTAAACATGTTAATTGATGTGTACACAGACATGTTAGTGAGTTGATCTCATTGAAGACGCCTGTAACTTGGATTTAACTGAAAATTACACAGACGTGTGGTGTTAGAAAAGTAATATTTCAAAGGGAGGCCACTCGTATTAATTTCATGTCACATTTTAGTCTGCCCACCGTCACTCGCATTAATTTAGGGACACGTTAATTTCAGGATCCACGGTACATCTAACATTCCAATTAGTTTTATATATGATTTTGAATCCTTCACGTAAATTGTAATATATTAACCGACATTAAACTTTCTTTAATAACCGACCGTGTCATCAAAAGATGATTTGCCTGTTAGAAACCCATTATCTTTTATGATTGATGGTGGCTTTCTAATCAATTCCCGGCACTTCTGTAATCATAGGTATGTATAAAAATGTTTACGCCAATGTGATATTTTTTTATAAAATTAGCCTGTGTAGCAATTAAACCAGAAAATACATTTTTACTTTTCTATATTAAAAGAAGAGAGTAAGTTTGTTTTGTTTAATGACACCACTAGAGCATATTTATTTATTAATCAATGGCAATTGGATGGCAAACATCTGTTAAGTTTGACACATTGTCTTAGAGAGGAAACTGCTTATTTTGTCCATTAGTAGCATATGCACCATCCCACAGACAGGATAGCACATACCACAGCCTTTGATATATCAGTCATGGTGCACTGTCTGGAACGAGAAATAGTTAAATCAAATTGGCCCACCAACGGGGATCGATCCCAGACCAAATGTGCATCAAGCAAGCACTCTACCACTGGGCTACATCCCGCCCTTCGCACACAACTGAGATACTGGCCGTGGTATATGCTTGAGGTGCATTGAGAAGTGTGGGGGTTGATTATCCATGTAGGCAGGACAGCACATACCACAGCCTTTGATATATCAGTTGATATACACGTAGGAATTAAACCAAAAAATAAATGTTTACCTTTCTACCTTAAAAGAAGAGAGTGAAAAGTTGAAGTGTGTTTTGTTTAATGACACCACTAACTTTAATCAAACTTTATTTATGGTTATATGACATCGGACACAGCTATTGAGGGAGGAAACCCGCTATCGCCACTCCATGGGCTACTCTTTTCGATTGGCAGCCAGGGATCTTTTATATGTCCGGACCCTATCTTGCATACAGATGCATACACGACCATCAAACCTCACATGTAGAAACAACTTGGGATGGCGGTGTGTTGCTTATTATTATTAGGTCACTGTGACCTACTTTTCACAGTCTACTGCACATAACAGTAAATCCTTGTCCGGACCATATCTTGCATACAGATGCATACACGACCATCAAACCTCACATGTAGAAACAACTTGGGATGGCGGTGTGTTGCTTATTATTACTAGGTCACTGTGACCTACTTTTCACAGTCTACTGCACATAACAGTAAATCCTTGTCCAGACCATATCTTGCATACATACATTGTATGCATACAGGACCATCAAACCTCCCATGTAGGAACAACTTGGGATGGCGGTGTGTCGCATACAATTACTAGGTCACTGAGATACAAATAAATCAAATAATTTGTCTATATTCACATAATTAGAATTGAATCATTTCTGTAACATATTCATTAAACTGTTTCCTGCCATTGACGTGTATACATATCAAGCAATATCACAATGACGTCACTTGGCATTTGTTTTAATTTAAAAATTGTTTTCTAAAATAACTATAAATAATATAACTGACTACTAAATGCTATAATTACATAGGTGGATCTTCTTCGTATATGTGTATGTGTAATTTCATGTTGAAATGTCAACAGATTTTAATAATATTACTGGAACTGTATAATAGTTAATGTTGGACATTATGCTCATAAATTACAAAAAAACGTTGATGACAGTATGTGCATTGCACCCTGTTATTCTGAAAAAAATTGGCCGTCTTCTTCATTTGTTCTTTAAATCAATCACAAATAGTTAATAAATCACAGCATACACTTAAATTAAAAGAGAAATAGTAGTTTTTAATTAATGTTTTCTTAATTATTAATGAAAAATTGTATATTAAAATTTGCAGCTAGGTAGTTCATTATGGTATATATGAGTCAAAAAGAAGGTAATGGTTTATTTAACGACGCACTCAGCACATTTTATTTACGGTTATATGGTGAGGGTCAAAAAGAATGTGGCAGGATAAAGATTAATATCTATGGCTTTCCATCAAACTTCTGACGGGCACATCATGTACCTGTTTGTTTTGTTTCACCAATACTCCATGACTTTTAACGTAAATAATATCTTTCATTTCAGACGATGTACAGAGAAGATTAAGGAAGCCCTCTTACCACAACACCAAGCTTGCATCATTCCTCAGGACTGTGTCGTGTCGGGGTGGTCTCCCCTTGCTCCCTACAACAGCAGCTGTGTGGGGGAGGTGGGGATCGTCCCTGGGTACATGGTGCGGTCCCGCACCGTAATTCAAGTCCCACTGGGGGATGGGAAGCCCTGCCCCTCGGAGCTGAGAGAGATGGTCAAACTGCAGGGTGAAAACTTGTATGATCTCAGACCGTGTAAAAGGTCAGTGTTTGTATTAGTTAAAGGCGCGGACCCTAGTTTCAGCCCGTGAAAATGGACACTAAGTTTAGTTGACCTACAAACCTGCAACACATTTCGATAAAGTTATAACAGAGAGAAGATAAAGTCTGTGATGTTTAAACTGGGAAATACCGTCTACAGATAACAAAAGCTTGTCTCAATAACCATTACTTCTCAGATGAACGTGCATTTTTAGAATTATGAAAACTACATTTGGGGGTATTATAAAAACCTGGATGACCAGAACCACTTCAGGTGTAGGAAAATGAATATTCTTAATAATAAAATTAAAGTACTTCTAATTTAAATTATCAAAAATGGCTTTAATAGTAAAAAATATGTCACAATGTTTAAAAACTAGGGTCTGTCACTTTAATAGTGAAAAATACGCCGTAGTGTTTAAAAAGTAGAGTCTGTCACTTTAATAGTGAAAAATACACCGTAGTGTTTAAAAACTAGAGTCTGTCACTTTAATAGTGAAAAATACGCTGTAGTGTTTAAAAACTAGAGTCTGTCACTTTAATAGTGAAAAATACGCTGTAGTGTTTAAAAACTAGGGTCTGTCACTTTAATAGTGAAAAATACGTCGTGTTTAAAAACTAGGGTCTGTCACTTTAATAGTGAAAAATACGTCGTGTTTAAAAACTAGAGTCTGTCACTTTAATAGTGAAAAATACGCCGTAGTGTTTAAAAACTAGAGTCTGTCACTTTAATAGTGAAAAATACGCCGTAGTGTTTAAAAACTAGAGTCTGTCACTTTAATAGTGAAAAATACGCCGTAGTGTTTAAAAACTAGAGTCTGTCACTTTAATAGTGAAAAATACGCTGTAGTGTTTAAAAACTAGGGTCTGTCACTTTAATAGTGAAATATACGCCGTAGTATTTAAAAACTAGAGTCTGTCACTTTAATAGTGAAAAATACGCCGTAGTGTTTAAAAACTAGGGTCTGTCACTTTAATAGTGAAAAATACGTCGTAGTGTTTAAAAACTAGGGTCTGTCACTTTAATAGTGAAACATACGCCGTAGTGTTTAAAAACTAGGGTCTGTCACTTTAATAGTGAAAAATACACCGTAGTGTTTAAAAACTAGGGTTGTCACTTTAATAGTGAAAAATACGTCGTGTTTAAAAACTAGGGTCTGTCACTTTAATAGTGAAACATACGCCGTAGTGTTTAAAAACTAGGGTCTGTCACTTTAATAGTGAAAAATACGCCGTAGTGTTTAAAAACTAGAGTCTGTCACTTTAATAGTGAAAAATACGCTGTAGTGTTTAAAAACTAGGGTCTGTCACTTTAATAGTGAAATATACGCCGTAGTATTTAAAAACTAGAGTCTGTCACTTTAATAGTGAAAAATACGCCGTAGTGTTTAAAAACTAGGGTCTGTCACTTTAATAGTGAAAAATACGTCGTAGTGTTTAAAAACTAGGGTCTGTCACTTTAATAGTGAAACATACGCCGTAGTGTTTAAAAACTAGGGTCTGTCACTTTAATAGTGAAAAATACACCGTAGTGTTTAAAAACTAGGGTTGTCACTTTAATAGTGAAAAATACGTCGTGTTTAAAAACTAGGGTCTGTCACTTTAATAGTGAAAAATACGCTGTAGTGTTTAAAAACTAGGGTCTGTCACTTTAATAGTGAAATATACGCCGTAGTATTTAAAAACTAGAGTCTGTCACTTTAATAGTGAAACATACACCGTAGTATTTAAAAACTAGAGTCTGTCACTTTAATAGTGAAAAATATGCCGTAGTGTTTAAAAACTAGGGTCTGTCACTTTAATAGTGAAAAATACGTCGTAGTGTTTAAAAACTAGGGTCTGTCACTTTAATAGTGAAAAATATGCCGTGTTTAAAAACTAGGGTCTGTCACTTTAATAGTGAAAAATATGCCGTAGTGTTTAAAAACTAGGGTCTGTCACTTTAATAGTGAAAAATATGCCGTAGTGTTTAAAAACTTGGATCTGTCTCTTTAAGCTTTAATTTAGGGCAGTTCTAGATTGTCTAATCTCAGATCTTGCAAAAGGTCGGTGTTTATTTAATTTAAGCTTTAATTTAGGGCAGTTCTAGGTTGTATGATCTCAGATCTTGATTGAATTGTCCTGAAACTTGGTACAATAATGATCCTCTGGGGACCCTCCACAAACTAATAGAGAGATATTTTTAGAAATTTTAGAAATTTTGTAATTTTGTTTCAAAACATTTCAAATTAAATTGAAATATTGACAGCCTATCTTCTCCTAGAGTTTTTATGAGGTAGTTTTGAAATTGGTATTATTATTATCTGGGGCAGTCTCCACAAACTAATAGAGAGAGATTTTTGGAAATTTTATTAAATTTAAGCATTTTAAATATAAATTTAACATTGATAATTTAAAAGTCTTATGTTCTTTTAGAGTTTAGATTAGAAACCTGATAATACGATTCTGTAGGGCAGTCTGCACAAACAGACCTGTCAACTGTACTAGATTCAGTGGTATATTCCCAGTATTTGACGAACTCTCCCATTCACCTTCCTCGGAGGACATTTCTCCCTGAAAATCCTAATTTCCTAAGCATAAAAGAAAGAAATTTAAATTAACATTTGGGGGGTGGGTGGGTGGGTGGGTGGGTGGGGGGGGGGGTGTCTTTACAAATTAATGAATTGTCTACTACTGACTACATTGAAAATTAAATAGAAGAACTCTATATGCTGATAGGCCTCTTGGTTTTTTTATTTTTTTATTTTTTTTATTGCAACTTGTAGTTTAGGCCTGTTATAGAAGTTAATTTAGGGGTGGGATGAAGAAGTGAAACATTTTCTTTTTTGTCTGTATTTCTTTTTAAAGATGCAAATAATCTTCAGGCTGGCGAAATGAAGGTTTTTCTCACCAAAAGTCGGCTCAAGTCGACAAGATGTTAGCAGTATAGTGAGAAGTCAAAGTTGCCTCAATATTCTGGACCTAATCTGATTTGAAAAACAAAATCACACAACAGACATCAAGGCACTGACATTTTCAGGGTGGGATTTAACTCAGTCAATTGAGTGTTTGCCTGAGGTGCTTGCATCGCAGGATCAAACCACCTTGGTGGATTCATTCAACTGATTGCATTTTTTCTCATTCCAACCTGTGCACCACAACTGGTCAAAGGCTGTGGTATGTGCTTTCTGTCTGTGGGAAAGCGTATATAAAAGATCCCTTGTTGCATTAGAAAAAATGTAACGGGTTTTCTCTGATGACTACGTGTCAGAATTACCTAACGTTTAACATCCAATAGCCGATGACTAATTAATCCATGTGTTCTAGTGGTGTCGTTAAACCAAATGTGTAATCGTCACTGTAGAAAGTGTTATCTTCACTGCAAGAAAGCCGGAACTATTTTGCTGCTGGCATTTTAAAAATAAAGGTAAATTGCCAAAAGTTATATAATAAATAAAACACTTCATGTTTTTTGTCAAACATGAAGTTTGCAATTGTATCCCACTTGTTGCTCAAGCGCGACTCGTGAGATATGATTGCAGACTTGTGAAATATCCTCTATCTATTTTTATCAAACTTCTCCTCTTTCTTCTGGGAAGGGAGAAGTCACTTCTTCTTTCTCAACAAAACAAAAGTAGAAAAAAAAGTTTTTTTTGTTTAACGACACCATTAGAGCACGTTGATTTATTAATCGTCGGCTACTGGATGTCAGACATTTTGTAATTGTTTCTTGTTTTTCAGTGCTAGATTTTTAGGGCCTGCTGTTCTGTATGATTTTAATAATAATTTCTTGCTGTTTCTGTTTCTAGTTCTAAGTGGATTCTGTCTGGCTGGAGTATCTGTGAGTCGGTGCCAGGCTATAGTCGGTGTGGAAAAGGCATACAGAGTCGGAAGGCCATTTGTGTACAACTTGACGGTTCGTAACTTCTGTAACAGAAAAACATCAACAGTTACTTAGAGAATAACTAACGAGCTATGAGGAATTATTAATTATCTGTCCCGAGTGAATGAATATTGTAAACCCGAGCCTTTAGCGAGGGTTTTACAACATTCATTCATGAGGGACAGATAATTCATAACTCCATGTAGCAAGTTGGTTATTCTCTTTATTACCCACTGTCAATTTTAACTGATTTTTAATGTAAAAATTCCTCTGCAGTTTACAACAAAGCCATCTGCCATTACGTCATATAGTATTACACGCATTACATGACGTAATGTAAGTGACGTCATAGCATAACAGCGCTCTTTTTATAGCCCAATGTTTACAGTACAAAATAATACAACTATATTTGCATTTTAAAATAATTATTTTTATATATTACTAAAGCCGCTGCTTATGAAAATATACCATTTCATGTTTACGAAACAAATGAGTCCATTTGTTTTTGTAAATCTTTGTAGATCGGACTCATGAATGGAAACATTATATGAATGAAAGTGAAGTTCCGGCCACGACAAGCAACCAACCAAACGTCATGATTTTTAAGCCAGCCAATCGGTGGCTGTAGAAGCAATCTGCACACTGTGCAGAGATAAAAAAAATATTACCCCATATATTTGAGCCCATATGGGTAATAAATCGCAGTTCATCTGTTTCATTTTAATGCAAATGGACCATAAACATGTAACAGATAAAAATAAATCTCCACTTAGAGGAATTTCCCTATTAGCTCAGTTGGTAGAGCACTGGACTCACGTACTGAGAGTCTGTGGTTCGAATCCCCTAAGTGGAGATTTATTTTGATCTGTTACATGTGTATGGTCTGTTTGCATTAAAATGAAACCGATGAAATGCGATGTAACGCTATAAAGGGGCGTTCTCATTAAGTGATTAGTCGCATGTGATGAATTGCGATGTAACTCTATAAAGGGGCGTTCTCATTAAGTGATTAGTCGCATGTGATGAATTGCGATGTAACTCTATAAAGGGGCGTGTGATGATGTGATGAATTGCGATGTAACTCTATAAAGGGGCGTTCTCATTAAGTGATTAGTCGCATGTGATGAATTGCGATGTAACTCTATAAAGGGGCGTTCTCATTAAGTGATTAGTCGCATGTGATGAATTGCGATGTAACTCTATAAAGGGGCGTTCTCATTAAGCATGTGATGAATAGTAACTCATAAAGGGGCGTTCTCATTAAGATGAATTGCGATGTAACTCTATAAAGGGGCGTTCTCATTAAGTGATTAGTCGCATGTGATGAATTGCGATGTAACTCTATAAAGGGGCGTTCTCATTAAGTGATTAGTCGCATGTGATGAATTGCGATGTAACTCTATAAAGGGGCGTTCTCATTAAGTGATTAGTCGCATGTGATGAATTGCGATGTAACTCTATAAAGGGGCGTTCTCATTAAGTGATTAGTCGCACTGTCTTGTGGCATGTGATTTATCACAGTGACTCTAATCGTATCTGGGGTGGGATGTAGCCCAGTGGTAAAGCACTCGCTTGATGCGCAGTCACTCTGGGATTGATCCCCGTTGGTGGGCCCATTTCGATTATTTCTCGTTCCAACCAGTGAACCATAACTGGTATATCAAAGGCCGTGGTATGTACTACCCTGTTTGTGGGATGGTACATATAAAAGATCCCTTGCTGCTAATCGAAAAGAGTAGCCCATGAAGTGGTGACAGCGGGTTTTCTCTCTCAATATCTT
The DNA here is from genome assembly GCF_016097555.1 of Gigantopelta aegis. Taxonomy (NCBI): domain Eukaryota; kingdom Metazoa; phylum Mollusca; class Gastropoda; order Neomphalida; family Peltospiridae; genus Gigantopelta; species Gigantopelta aegis. The sequence goes on from NC_054709.1 coordinate 3,433,773, forward strand.
TGTGGTCCTTAATCATACGTCTCACGCCATATAACCGTAAATAAAATGAGTGCGTCGTTAAATAAAACATTTTCTTTCTTTCTTTCTATAAAGGGGCGTTCTCATTAAGTGATTAGTCGCATGTGATGAATTGCGATGTAACTCTATAAAGGGGCGTTCTTATTAAGTGATTAGTCGCACTGTCTTGTGGCATGTGATTTATCACAGTGACTCTAATCGTATCTGGGGTGGGATGTAGCCCAGTGGTAAAGCGCTCGCTTGATGCGCAGTCACTCTGGGATCGATCCCCGTCGGCCCATTGGGCTATTTCTCATTCCAGCCAGTGCACCACGACGGGTATATCAAAGGCTGTGGTATGTGCTATCTTGTCTGTTGAATGGTGGATATAAAAGATCCCTTGCTACTAAAGGGAAAATGTTGTGGGTTTCCTCTCTAAGACTATATGTCAAAATTACCAAATGTTTGACATCCAATATCCGATGATTAATAAATCAATGTGCTCTAGTGGTGTCGTTAAACAAAACAAACTTTAACTAACTGTATGTGTATAAGACTACTGTCGTTCCAATTTGATAACATGCGACAAGTCGGTGCAAGTAATTGCATAATGAGAACACCCCTTAATGAATAAAGTTAAACTTCATACAACATATTATTAAGTTTTAAACACATACCAACTCGAATATAATTTTTTGGAAAACAGTTCTGTGTAAATGAAAAAGTTGTGTTAAAAAGAAGATTTAATATATATATAATTTATATAGATTAAATCTCATTTTTAATACAGGGGTGAAACAAAATGCCACTGAAATAATCGATAATACAGTACACAGAGATTAAAGGGACATTGGTTTAAAGCGACAGACCCTAGTTTCAACCCGTGAAAATTAACACTAAGTTTAGTTAAAGGGACAGACCCTAGATTCAACCCGTGAAAATTAACACTAAGTTTAGTTAAAGGGACAGACCCTAGATTCAACCTGTGAAAATTAACACTAAGTTTAGTTAAAGGGACAGACCCTAGTTTCAACCCGTGAAAATTAACACTAAGTTTAGTTAAAGGGACAGACCCTAGTTTCAACCCATTAAAATTAACACTAAGTTTAGTTAAAGGGACAGATCCTAGTTTCAACCCATGAAAATTAACACTACATGTATGTTTAGTTAAAGGGACATACCCTAGTTTCAACACGTGAAAATTAAAACTATGTTTAGTTAAAGGGACAGACCCTATTTTCAACCCGTGAAAATGAACACTAAGTTTAGTTAAAGGGACAGACCCTAGTTTCAACACGTGAAAATTAACACTAAGTTTAGTTAAAGGGACAGACCCTAGTTTCAACTCGTGAAAATTAACACTAAGTTTAGTTAAAGGGACAGACCCTAGTTTCAACACGTGAAAATTAACACTAAGTTTAGTTAAAGGGACAGACCCTAGTTTCAACCCGTGAAAATTAACACTACGTTTAGTTGAAGGGACAGACCCTAGTTTCAACCCGTGAAAATTAACACTACGTTTAGTTGAAGGGTCAGACCCTAGTTTCAACCCGTGAAAATTAACACTATGTTTAGTTGAAGGGACAGACCCTAGTTTCAACCCGTGAAAATTAACACTATGTTTAGTTAAAGGGACAGACCCTAGTTTCAACCCGTGAAAATTAACACTAAGTTTAGTTGAAGGGACAGACCCTAGTTTCAACCCGTGAAAATTAACACTACGTTTAGTTGAAGGGTCAGACCCTAGTTTCAACCCGTGAAAATTAACACTATGTTTAGTTAATCTACAACCCTGTAAAACATTTGGATAAAGTTACAATTGAGTGAAACATGAGTCTGTGACTTTGAAATGGTAAAATATCCTCTAAAAATAGACTAAAACTCGACTCGACTCCATAACTGTTACTTCTCAGACACATGTGCATTTTTGAAAATATGAGAAATGCATTTTGTGATATTAAAAACACCAGGAGGACCAAAAACACTTCGTATATACGGACATTGCTAATCGAAACCATAAAATCTAACTAAAGTGTGATTTCAGTTATCAGAAATGACTATAATAGTCAAAAATATGCCTTAGTGTTTAAAAAATAAGGGTATATCCCTTTAAAGGTAGAATTGCACAAGCTTTTTGCTAGACTCACACTTTGGTGTTCATTATTGTTAACAAAACAAATGATGATTAGACTGCTCAGACACACTAGAGGCTAAAAAACCCCAATAAACAGCAACAACATCAACAAATGTATGTCAATGGAAATTAAGCCTTACATTGTATATTTTATTTTCTTACACACCCATTGGTCAGAACACTTTGTGTTATTTTTCATAATACATAGTACGTGTGTTAACAATTTCAAGACATACGTACTACCGGTTCTGACTGCTCATAGGTGATGACCAGGTCACCAATGCCATACATCCAATAAAAAAACAGCATGATGGAAATCGATTACACTGTGATGTATAGTTAACCTGACAATCATGTGTCTGATGCCTAAGTCAGCTACAAGTTCAATGGGTTGTAAATATCTTTTAGTCAATAAAGATGTTAATTTTTTTTTTTTTTTAAACCTGATTTTTGAGGATATGTAAGAAATAGAATAATACACTTGTGTCTGTTAGATACCTTCAATCTCACAACTCGTTGTTTAAAAATGTAGCAAAGTCGTTTTTTGCTCGTTAGATACATTTTAAAATAACTCGTGAGATAAATGGTATCTAGCGGCCACTCATGTATTATTCTTTATAGACATCATAAGTCTTTTAATAATTAGAATAATTATATAACCCTATTTGGTCCGGCAAATTATGATTCGAGCTGGTAGAATGTTCAGCTTGTCAGACAAAATGTCTGGTAGGTATTTTGGCCAATTTTGACCCCTGGCATGTTTTTTTTATGAGGTTGTTTGGACCTTACAAACAGATTTCATTACATTACAATATGTACAGCAAGTTTATATTGGTTGAGCGTTTCACTTCCTTGTGAAATTCAAGCACATGTTGTTGCACTTCGTTATAGACAGCTGGTTTTGTATATATACCACATGTTTTCTTAGGAAAGTATCAACACAGTGTGAAGGTGTTTCATTTTGCGTCCATTTTACGAACTATGTGCATGCACATTTACTAACTAATGCCTGTAAAAAAAGAAATAATTCTAAAGTAATTAGCGTTACCATAAGCATTGAAAGACCTTTGGTGTTGTGATGGGAAATATATATATATATAAAACACTGGCTAGTACTTAATATTTTTATGCTTCATTTTAGTGCAGGAGAACTACTCCGCGACATTAATTTTTATTGTCCAGTTACAAGTTTAATGTGGGTGGTGTGAGTTTACTCAGTCTGTGTAGGTTATTTGCTCTAAGGTGAGACAATACATACAAACTGTTTTCTTCCCCTGTTTCAAATGAATTCTTTATATAACTAAAGTATTTATGAATCTGTCTGTCTGTCTGTCTGTCTTTCTGTCCGTATTTTATTTTGAAAAGCAAATTCGACATATAACAAGACATTATTAACAGTTCAACATGACCTATGATGCTATATGTACTCTTGTGTGTACTCCATATTGTTATTCCACCATTGTTTGACTGTAAATGTTGCCACCAGACAGTTTCTATAATTTACAGGAAACAATAGGACAGTAAAAAAAGAATCCCATCAATACTGGAAACTCATTCATAAATGCAAACATTTTGAACCTTTGCCAAAGTGTGTGTTGCCAATGTCATGGTCACTGGTTAGAAAACACTAAATATCTCAGTAAGATGGTGTATTGAACCAATAAGTGTGTGTTGCCAATGTCATGGTCACTGGTTAGAAAGCACTAAATATCTCAATAAGATGGTGTATTGAACCAATAAGTGTGTGTTGCCAATGTCATGGTCACTGGTTAGAAAGCACTAAATATCTCAATAAGATGGTGTATTGAACCAATAAGTGTGTGTTGCCAATGTCATGGTCACTGGTTAGAAAGCACTAAATATCTCAATAAGATGGTGTATTGAACCAATAAGTGTGTGTTGCCAATGTCATGGTCACTGGTTAGAAAGCACTAAATATCTCAATAAGATGGTGTATTGAACCAATAAGTGTGTGTTGCCAATGTCATGGTCACTGGTTAGAAAGCACTAAATATCTCAATAAGATGGTGTATTGAACCAATAAGTGTGTGTTGCCAATGTCATGGTCACTGGTTAGAAAGCACTAAATATCTCAATAAGATGGTGTATTGAACCAATAAGTGTGTTTTTCAATGAAAACAAAGTGAAAGAATAGTTTTCCAATTACAGTAAGTAATAGATTGGGTAAATAAACTGTGGAGGCGGATGTAGTCCACTGGTAAAGTGCTTGCTTGATGCGCAGTCAGTCTGGGATCAATCCCCATTGGTGGGCCCATTGATCTATTTCTCGTTCCAACCAGTGCACCACGACTGGTATAACAAAGGTGTTAGTATGTGCTATCCTGTCTGTGGGATGGTGCCTGTAAAACATCCCTCACTACTAATGGAGACATGTAGCAGGTTTCCTCTCTATGAGACTATATTATGTCAAAGTTACCAAATGTTTGACATCCAGTAGCCGATGATTAATTAATCAAACAAACTACATTATTTTTACATTCATCGAATGAACAAAAACACATTCCTATGGCTGGACCAATGAAATGACGTTAAATAGAAAATGAATGTAATGTAAATTTAATTATTGTATGGTTAAGTACAGCTCAATTTGTGAGTCGGGTTAGACAGTGTTGACTTTCTAAATCTGTTCCTGGAAGTCTCTATGTGTGGCAGACATAACAAATAACAGAGTACGTTACAGCACACAGCTTATATTGACAGACATTACTTATTGTTATCTTTATCGTTGTTGTGTCTCGACTTCTCAACACATTAACAGGTGAACGACAGTTTGCATGGATCATCGACTTAGATTGTGTAGACCATTTGCTTTAGCTGATTATGTAAGTTTGTGTGTTATGGTAATACAGTTGATAGTTTCCATGTTCCATATTCATAAACATACTTAAGTGAATGTATGATACTTATCTAGATGTACTTTAAGTATGTATTTACCGGCCTCGGTGGCATTGTGGTTAGGCCATCGGTCTACAGGCTGGTAGGTACTGGGGTCGGATCCCAGTCGAGGCATGGGATTTTTAATCCAGATACCGACTCCAAACCCTGAGAGAGTGCTCCGCAAGACTCACTGGGTAGGTGTAAACCACTTGCACCAACCAGTGATCCATAACTGGTTCAACAAAGGCCACGGTTTATGCTATCCTGCCTGTGGGAAGTGCAAATAAAAGATCCCTTGCTGCCTGTCATAAAAGAGTAGCCTATGTGGCGACAGTGGGTTTCCTCTAAAAAACAGTGTCAGAATGACCATATGTTTGACGTCCAATAGCTGATAATGAGATAAAAAATCAATGTGCTCTAGTGGCGTCGTTAAATAAAACAAACTTTACTTTTTTTTTAAAGTATGTATTTAGGTATCATACATTGACTGAAGTACGTTTATGAATACGGAGCCACAAGCCCAAACCAAAGGCTAGTGGATTTGTCACACCTTGATATAAGGCAAAGCTACCTTATGCACTTAAGGTGTATCTTACGGTTAAGATGGCTTTGTAAAACAGGACTCAGGTTAGTGAACGAGACAAAATCTGTATACGGGCCTACTCACTGAGTCGTTAAACTTGTTCTGGGTGGGAGCCGGTACCGCGATTCAAACCCAGTACCAAACAGCCTCAAGTCTGATGACTTGAGCACTACACCACCGAGGTATGTCATTCTAATCAGAAACTATCAGTACGAGTTGTGATGCCAACTCTGTCTGTGTAAGGACTACACCACCGAGGTATGTCATTCTAATCAGAAACTATCAGTATGAGTTGCTGTGCCAACTCTGTCTGTGTAAGCAATTTACTGTTGTGGCAAGAGAATAAAACATCTGTTAATATAAAAGTTTTATTTTTGACTCAGTCTTTATAGTTAGTTTAATGTAACACAAGATACATAAATGACGAATTTCTTTTCTTTCTTTTTTCCAGAGCCTGTGATATTGGATGTGTAACCTTGTGTTTGTTTATAAGTAACCTAACAGTATAGACAGTATTCATTTCATTTTTACTTATTTTTATGCTTACATCCATTTGAGGTTTAAGCACACTGTGAGGGGCACATACCTCAGCTATCTGGGCTGTCTGTCCAGGACAGTGGGTTAGTTGTTAGTGGTTATTGGGAGAAAAGAGGGTGTAGTGGTCTTACACCTACCTACCCAATGAGTTGTTAAAACTCGCTCTGGGTGGGAGCCGGTACCGGGCTGCGAACCCAGTACCTACCAGCCTTATGTCTGATGATAAACAGTATAAATAATCTGTCGGTAGTCTACAACAGAGTAACACATGTATAAATAATCTGTCGGTAGTCTACAACAGAGTAACACATGTATAAATAATCTGTGGGTAGTCTACAACAGAGTCACACATGTATAAATAATCTGTGGGTAGTCTACAACAGAGTCACACATGTATCAATAATCTGTGGGTAGTCTACAACAGAGTCACACATGTATAAATAATCTGTCGGTAGTCTACAACAGAGTCACACATGTATCAATAATCTGTCGGTAGTCTACAACAGTGTCACACATGTATAAATAATCTGTCGGTAGTCTACAACAGAGTCACACATGTATAAATAATCTGTCGGTAGTCTACAACAGTGTCACACATGTGTAAATAATCAGTCGGTAGTCTACAACAGAGTCACACATGTATCAATAATCTGTCGGTAGTCTACAACAGAGTCACACATGTATCAATAATCTGTCGGTAGTCTACAACAGTGTCACACATGTATAAATAATCTGTCGGTAGTCTACAACAGAGTAACACATGTATAAATAATCTGTCGGTAGTCTACAACAGAGTCACACATGTATAAATAATCTGTCGGTAGTCTACAACAGAGTAACACATGTATAAATAATCTGTCGGTAGTCTACAACAGAGTCACACATGTATAAATAATCTGTCGGTAGTCTACAACAGAGTCACACATGTATAAATAATCTGTCGGTAGTCTACAACAGAGTAACACATGTATAAATAATCTGTGGGTAGTCTACAACAGTCACACATGTATAAATAATCTGTCGGTAGTCTACAACAGAGTAACACATGTATCAATAATCTGTGGCTAGTCTACAACAGTGTCACACATGTATAAATAATCTGTGGGTAGTCTACAACGGTCACACATGTATAAATAATCTGTCGGTAGTCTACAACAGAGTAACACATGTATCAATAATATGTCGGTAGTCTACAACAGAGTAACACATGTATCAATAATCTGTGGGTAGTCTACAACAGTCACACATGTATAAATAATCTGTCGGTAGTCTACAACAGAGTAACACATGTATAAATAATCTGTCGGTAGTCTACAACAGAGTAACACATGTATAAATAATCTGTCGGTAGTCTACAACAGAGTAACACATGTATAAATAATCTGTGGGTAGTCTACAACAGTCACACATGTATAAATAATCTGTCGGTAGTCTACAACAGAGTAACACATGTATCAATAATCTGTGGGTAGTCTACAACAGTGTCACACATATATAAATAATCTGTCGGTAGTCTACAACAGTGTCACACATGTATCAATAATCTGTCGGTAGTCTACAACAGAGTAACACATGTATAAATAATCTGTGGGTAGTCTACAACAGTGTCACACATGTATAAATAAGCTGTGGGTAGTCTACAACAGAGTCACACATGTATAAATAATCTGTGGGTAGTCTACAACAGAGTCACACATGTATAAATAATCTGTGGGTAGTCTACAACAGTGTCACACATGTATAAATAATCTGTCGGTAGTCTACAACAGAGGAACACATGTATAAATAATCTGTCGGTAGTCTACAACAGAGTAACACATGTATAAATAATCTGTCGGTAGTCTACAACAGTGTCACACATGTATCAATAATCTGTGGGTAGTCTACAATAGTGTCACACATGTATAAATAATATGTCGGTAGTCTACAACAGAGTCACACATGTATAAATAATCTGTCGGTAGTCTACAACAGTGTCACACATGTATCAATAATCTGTGGATAGTCTACAACAGTGTCACACATGTATAAATAATCTGTGGGTAGTCTACAACAGTGTCACACATGTATCAATAATCTGTGGGCAGTCTACAACAGTGTCACACATGTATAAATAATCTGTTGGTAGTCTACAACAGAGTCACACATGTATAAATAATCTTTGGGTAGTCTACAACAGTGTCACACATGTATAAATAATCTGTGGGTAGTCTACAACAGAGTCACACATGTATAAATAATTTAGTTCTTCAGGGGTGAGACGTAGCCCAGTGGTTAAGCACTCTCTAAATGTGGGTTTAGTCTGAGATCAATCCCTGTCGGGTGAGCCCATTGGGCTATTTCTCATTCCAGCCAGTGCACCATATCTGGTATATCCTATCTGTGGGATGGTGCATATAAAAGATCCCTTACTACTAACTGAAAAATGTTGTGGGTTTCCTCTCTAAGACTATATGTCAAAATTACCAAATGTTTGAAATGAAATAACTGATGATTAATAAATAAATGTGCTCTAGTGGTGTCATTAAACAAAAACATTTTTTTTATGCATATAAAAGTTCCCTTGCTACTAATGGAAAAATGTAGCAGGTTTCCTCTCAAATAATATATGTCAAAATTATGAAATGTTTGACATTCAATAACCAATGATATGTAAATCAATGTGCTCTAGTGGTGTTGTTAAACAAAACAGTTTAACATATTTTTTGTTGAATAATAGTCGACATTACCATAACATATTATGTTAGACATCAATAACCAATGATTAATAAATCAATGTGCTCTAGTGGTTTTGTTAAACAAAACAAACTCTAATGCTTTGTTTTTCAAATGATGGTATAGAGTTCCAGGTCCTCGATGAAGCTCAGTATTCCCTAGTAGTGTCGTTTAAACAAAACAAACTTTAACAAACTTTAATTTTTTGTTTTTCAAATGATGGTATAGAGAGACCGATGATTAATAAATCAATGTGTTCTAGTGGTGTCATTAAACAAAACAAACTTTAACGTTTTGTTTTTCAAATGATGGAATAGAGCGCCCGGTCCTCGACGAAGCACGGTGTGCTCTAGTGATGTCGTTAAACAAAAACAAACTTTAACGCTTTGTTTTTCAGATGATGGTTTAGACCGACCGATGATTAATAAATCAAAGTGCTCTAGTGGTGTCATTAAACAACACAAACTTTAACTTTTTGTTTTTCAGATGATGGTATAGAACAACCGATGATTAATAAATCAAAATGCTCTAGTGGTGTCATTAAACAACACAAACTTTAACGTTTTGTTTTTCAGATGATGGTATAGAACGACCGATGATTAATAAATCAAAATGCTCTAGTGGTGTCATTAAACAACACAAACTTTAACAAACTTTAACGTTTTGTTTTTCAGATGATGGTATAGAACGCCCGGTCCTCGACGAAGCCCAGTGTCCCCAGCCGAAACCGCTCATCTCGCAGGGCTGTGACATGGAGTGTAACTGGGACTGCTCCGTCTCTCAGTGGTCCCCGTGGAGCACGTGTCTCTCTGACGACTGTCTAGCTTCCAAGAGAAAGAGACAAAGTGTTCAACTAAATGGTTAGTCACTTATAATACTTATAATATTTTTATTACCTCAGCGGTCACTTATAACAGTGAAAATGTTTATCATATTTTGTCAGAAATATTCTGCATTTGTGTAACATACACAATGAGTGGATGATTTGATACTAACAAACCAATGACCTTGTCGATACTAAAGATGACATTATCATGATTTGGCAAATGATGTCGCATAGTTTAAAGAGTTTGTATTTACGGCTTTCAGTTTTTAGTGTTAAACTTGTAATAAAATGTTAGTTTAATGCAATTCAGTACCGGTATAAAACATGTTTTGACAAAATTTATAGAACTTGTTTTTGAAAATATCTATGAATGTGATTAAAATACAAAGTTATAGCAATACTCAGAACAATGTTTAAAGTGCTTTAGGGTGTATACTACCAAATCAAATCCCATAGAAGACAATAATAACATATGTGGTTAAACCTCCTACCTGCAGCATATCAATCGACATAAACGACACGGATATAAATACTACCACCCCTCACCCGTAAAGGGTGTATACCACCAAATCAAATCCCATAGACGACAATAGTAACATATGTGGCTAAAACTCCTACCTGCAGCGTATCAATCGACATAAACGCCACGGATATAAATACTACCACCACTCACCCTTAAAGTGAATCAGACAAAAATGGGGGTCAAGCTGCTCATTTCTGATATAACGGGTAGCGTCTTTGACTATGACTACCCTAGTCCTGCACAAAATTCAAGTTCTTTTTTTGTACAGGTATCCCATACATGTTTCAAGCACAAGGCTAATTGACACAGTGGTACTAGATGAAATAAAATTGTATACATTTTTTGCCCTGATGAAAGCTTTTTTTTTTTACAACCAACACTCTCACATTTATCACAAATCACAGGACTTGTGGTGTTCACTTCTTTATCAAAAGTTGGGTGCACCGCGAACTTTGACCTAGCCGGAAGTTATTTGGTTTAGTACTACCTTTACACTGTTTTCATATGCATGTACATATATGTAGACCTATATCAAAAACTAAGGCTTTTTGGAAAAAATAGCTGGGGTCATAAATAGAATAACAAACTTGGTACCAGTTATTATCAAATTTTTATCTCGCCTTCATGTTAAATACTCGAATTTCATTGGTTATTTAGCCTTTGACAAAACCCTTATACTCCGCGTGGGTGGAGTAAAATCTCTTAAACCCCACCTGTAACATCAGACTGTTGATATTGTATTAATGTGCCATGCAAAAATTTGTTCGTTACCAATGTAAATAAAATATGGCTGTCAAACGATTTGCCAACCACTCGGAAAACAAAATTGAAGAAAAGCGAGCAATTTAATGCGGCAAAGCATTGTAACAATACAGCTAATTTTGAATTTGAATGATGTCAGTATTCCAATGACGTCACTTTACATCTCCTTACAATAACACTAAACTGGGTACATGACATTGCTATTGATTTTTGGTTGTTTGAACATTATTAATGCACCTCATGAATCTTCTACAATTTATAATGTCTCTCATGAAATAATTTTCACTTGTCAGTCGCTATATTAAAGCTCATGACAAATGAAAATGATTTTACTCAGGACATGCTAATAACTGGTAAATCGTTTATTATCCTCTATATAATTCCTAGTGTATAGCATATTAGACCACGTTTTTTTTCCAACCTATAATGTAAAACTTCATTAAATTACAAACTCTGATAATCCAGAAAACATTGTCTGTTTAATTGCACAATGTGGTCTTTTTTTAAATGACTCAGTCTTTGTAACCATTTTGTTTTGAGGTGAGACAAACAAAGAAGTGATTTTAGTTTTTACTACGTATTTCGATGATTCTGTCTCTAAACAAATCTCTCTAGGATATGACTTTTGTGACTTTGAATTGTGGTAACAAGAAGACATTCTATGGAAATTAATAAATGTCATTATAGATGTATATGCACTGTAGATAAGACATAGACATATAACTGAATTGTTGATGTTTGTTTTTTGTTTTTTGCTTTCTATAACTTGGAAGGAAGTTAACCTAACACGTCTATGAATTACTTTAGGTGATTATAATGTTAGCACATTGATAAAAAAAACCCCCACACAGACTGCATCATTTTAGTGTCAGAAGTGACTTTCATTGAACTTAGTTAATAAACATTGGATAATTTCTCATCAGGCAAATGTCACCGTTTTTTGCTGTCGGAAGTGACTGTCATTGGACATACTTAATAAATTAGGTGTACTAATTCCAAATTTTGGTGTCGGAAGTGACTGTCATTGGACATACTTAATAAATTAGGTGTACTAATTCCAAATTTTGGTGTCGGAAGTGACTGTCATTGGACATACTTAATAAATTAAGTGTACTAATTCCAAATTTTGGTGTCGGAAGTGACTGTCATTGGACATACTTAATAAATTAAGTGTACTAATTCCAAATTTTGGTGTCGGAAGTGACTGTCATTGGACATACTTAATAAATTAAGTGTACTAATTCCAAATTTTGGTGTCGGAAGTGACTGTCATTGGACATACTTAATAAATTAGGTGTACTAATTCCAAATTTTGGTGTCGGAAGTGACTGTCATTGGACATACTTAATAAATTAAGTGTACTAATTCCAAATTTTGGTGTCGGAAGTGACTGTCATTGGACATACTTAATAAATTAGGTGTACTAATTCCAAATTTTGGTGTCGGAAGTGACTGTCATTGGACATACTTAATAAATTAAGTGTACTAATTCCAAATTTTGCTGTCGGAAGTGACTGTCATCGGACATACTTAATAAATTAGGTGTACTAATTCCAAATTTTGCTGTCAGAAGTGACTGTCATTGGACATACTTAATAAATGAAGTGTACTAATTCCAAATTTTGCTGTCAGAAGTGACTGTCATCGGACATACTTAATAAATTAGGTGTACTAATTCCAAATTTTGCTGTCGGAAGTGACTGTCATCGGACATACTTAATAAATTAGGTGTACTAATTCCAAATTTTGCTGTCGGAAGTGACTGTCATCGGACATACTTAATAAATTAAGTGTACTAATTCCAAATTTTGCTGTCAGAAGTGACTGTCATTGGACATACTTAATAAATTAAGTGTACTAATTCCAAATTTTGCTGTCAGAAGTGACTGTCATCGGACATACTTAATAAATTAGGTGTACTAATTCCAAATTTTGTTGTCGGAAGTGACTGTTATTGAACATAGTTAATAAATTAGACAAACAAAAACAACTCGGTTTTAATTTCTCGACAGGCAAACGTCACCAATTTTGGTGTCGGAAATGACTGTCATCGAACATAGTTAATAAATTAGGTGTACTAATTCCAAATTTTGATGTTGGAATTGTCATCGAACATAGTTAATATATTAGACAAACAACAACAGCTTGGATTATGACTGATTTTAATTTCTCGCCAGGCAAGCGTCACCGTACGCGGGAAGTGCTGACGTTGCCGGGTCCTGGGGGCCAAGAATGCCTGCACGTCAGCGAGAGTCAGATGTGTGAACCGAGACTGTGCTTCGGCTGGAATCTCACCGTCGGGGACTGCGACGCTACGCAGCCTGGGGGGTGCGGCATTGGCCACCGCGGCATCACGGCCGTGTGTGTCAACAGAGCCGGGGTAGGTGCACATACTAATAGAATCTAGCACCATTGTGAGGTGTAGATAATATTAGAGAATACTCCCCAAATGTCTTGTGATATCATAATTGCTGATGATAAATAAATCAATGTGCTCTAGTGGTGTTGTTAAACAATTTTTTAAATTATTATTATTTTTTTTAATCGTAAAATGTAGCGTCTTTTATTATCACACATTTGATATTCAACAGCTGATGGTTATCAGTCCCCTACCCGTCCATAGGTTTCATATCTGTCCTTCTTTCCGTCTGTCTGTCCATCCATCCCACATATAGTTTTCATGATGGGGTTTTTTCACAATGCCTTGAAATTTTTTGTATAGCTTTATCATGTACTAGTTGTTACAGATCAAATTTGAATTTTATGGCAATTTAGCTTTTTTTTTTACAGAGTTGTGGCCCTTGAATTTAGGACATATGAAAATTTGTTTTCCAGACTTTTGAGATGAAATTTTGTTTATACTTTTATCATGTTCTGTTACAGATCAGCTGTAACTTTCATTGCGATTTGCGGCCCTTGAATTAAAAAAAATACGCAAAATTTGTTGTGCTCGGTAGGGGACATGTGTTGCTTTAGCAGTACACTCTAATTGCTTGTTTAATCAATGTGCTCCAGCGTTTTGTTATTATAAACAAATCACAAACAAAAAGCTTTCTTTTTTTTCTTTTCAACATTGACTACTTTCTGACTACAGGACGTGGTCACGGATCGCCGATGCTGGGACCAGCGGGGCAGTCAGCCGTGGCAGGATTGCTATGTGCCATGCTCCGAGGACTGCGTGACGTCCGAGTGGTCAAGCTGGTCATCGTGTCCAGAGCCATGCAGTCCACACTCGCTGGGACCGAACATCCGGATGAGGGAGCGCAATATTCTAGCTTATCCTGGGAAAGGTATGGTTCATCCATTTGGGGGATGGGATGTAGACCAAAGAAAGAAAGAAAGAAATGTTTTATTTAACGACACACTCAACACATTTTATTTACGTTATATGGTGTCAGACATATAGTTAAGGACTACACAGATGTTAAGAGAGGAAACCCGCTATCGCCACTTCATGGGCTACTCTTTTTCGATTAGCAGCAAGGAATCTTTTATATGCACCATCCCACAGACAGGGTAGTACATACCACGGCCTTTGATATACCAGTCGTAGTGCACTGGCTAGAATGAGAAATAGCCCAATGGGCCCACCGATGGGGATCGATCCCACACTGACTGCACATCGAGCGAGCGCTGTACCACTAGGCTACGTCCTGCCCTGGATGTAGACCAGTGGTAAAGTGCTCAATTGATACGCAATCGGCTTTGGGATCAATTCCCGTCGGTGGGCCCATTGGGGTATTTCTTGTCCCAGCCAGTGCACCACGACTGGTATATATATATATCAAAGGCTGTGGTATGTGCTATACTGTGTGTGGAAAAGTGCATATTAAGATCCCTTCCTACTAACAGAAAAATGTAGCATGTTTCCTTTCTAAGACTATATATGTAAAAATTACCAAATATTTGACATCCAGTAGCCGATGATTGATAAATCAATGTGCTCTAGTGACGTTGTTAACCGAAACGAAAGTTTACTTGCATGTATTTTGACAAATTTTAAACAGCATACTATTATCTAAACATTATAAAAATGTATCCATTAATTCCCAATTACTATCTGTCAAGAGGCGGGACGTAGCCCAGTGGTACAGCGCTCGCCTGATGCACGATCAGTCTGGGATCGATCCCCGTCGGTGGGCCCATTGGGCTATTTGTCATTCCAGCCAGTGCTCCACAACTGGTATATCAAAGGC
Organism: Gigantopelta aegis; assembly: GCF_016097555.1. Taxonomy (NCBI): domain Eukaryota; kingdom Metazoa; phylum Mollusca; class Gastropoda; order Neomphalida; family Peltospiridae; genus Gigantopelta; species Gigantopelta aegis. The sequence continues at coordinate 3,448,944 of NC_054709.1, forward strand.
TGTGTTATGTACTATCCTGTCTGTGGGATGGTGCATATAAAAGATCCCTAATCGAAAAGAGTAGCTCATGAAGAGGCGACAGCGGGTTTGCTCTCTCAATATCTGTGTGGTCCTTAACCACATTTCTGACGCCATATAACTGTGAATAAAATGTGTTGAGTGCATCGTTAAATAAAACGTTTCTTTCCTTACTATCTGTCAAAACCCCTGTGTAAATGTGCAATGCGCTGTGGTCTACACTTTCCCCACGGTTTAATTTAACTTTAAAAAGTGGGACATTTAAAAAAAATGAATATACCAATATATATTTTCTTTTCTCATATCTTTCATATAGGTGGCCAGCCATGCCCTCCAATATTAAAGGAAAGTCGATCGTGCCCCACTACTGTCGAATGTGCTAAATACTTTTGGAAAACCAACCAATGGGAGCGGTGTATCCTTGACGACGGTGGTATAAGGTGTGGGCGTGGCATCCAGAACCGTAAAGTAACGTGTCACAATGAACAGGGACAGGCTGTGCTGGCAAGAAGGTTTCGTATTCGTTTCTACTTATTTTCATGCTTATATCCAATTACGGTTCAAGCATGCTGTCCTGGGCCCTGTTTCACGAAGCGATCTTAGCCCTAAGATTACCGTAGGCGTATAGCTACCCTATGCACTTAAGTTGATCTTAGGGCTAAGATCGCTTCATGGAACGGGGCCCAGGGCACCCAACTCAGCTATCTGGGCTATGTATTCAGGACAGAGGGTTAGTTGTTAGTAGTTAGTGGTTAGTTGTTAGTGGTTAGTGGGAGAGATGAGGGTGTACAGGTCTTACACCTACCCATTGAGTCGTTAAAGCTCACTCTGGTGTGGGAGCCGGTAACGGGATGCGAACCCAGTACCTACCAGCTTATGACAGTAGGTAGTGGTTAGTTGTTAGTGGTTACTGAGAGAGAAGAGAGTATAGTGGTCTTACACCTACCCACTGAGTCGTTAAAACATGCTCTGGGTGGGAGCCGGTAACGGGATGCGAACTGTGTACCTATCAGCCTTATATCTGACGGCTTAACCATGACACCTCCAATGCCCATTGGCAAGAAGGTCAGATTAGGACAGGTATGGTTGAGAGGAGGGGACCGACCACGCTGGCCGGTGCAAGAGATCACTAGCAGTCCGACCAGGGTCTGTAGCGGGTGGCAGTATTTTTGATGCTATTGAATTGTAAATGTCCTGTAGGATTACGTCAAAAGAGTAAAATTTGCACACATTTCTTGAAGTAATTCTGGCATATTTTTGGAATGGTTGATCGAAAGAGAAAGGGGGGAGCAAGGCAAGAAGGTTAAAAATATCATTATTTATAGTTGGCTAATGTTGTCTTTAATGATGCAAAAAGTCATATAAGACTGAATCTCTATGTGACAATGCGTTGTGTCTTGTTTTTCATAAAAAAAATAAACACTAATAATATGGATAATAAAGAAATTATTACACTCACATGTGAGTCGTACTGATTTTACGAAACTCATGTCAGCATTTATGTATTACCCTCACTCTCGCTTGGGCAGTACAAAAATCCTGACACTCGTTTCATAAATCCAGCCAGTGCACCACGACTGGTACATCAAAGGCCGTAGTATGTGCTATCCTGTCTACGGGATGTTGCATATAAAACATCCCTTGCTGCTAATCGAAAAGAGTAGCCCATGATGTGGCGACAGCGGGTTTCCTCCCTCACTATCTGTGTGGTCCTTAACCATGTGTCTGATGCCATATAACTGTAAATAAAATGTGTTGAGTGCGTCGTTAAATAAAACATTTCCTTCCTTCGTTTGGTAAAATCTGTACGACACACAAGCTTGTATAATAATGTCAGGGCTTCTAGATTATGGTAGCCCCACTCCCATGACTAGTGATATTCAATGTTGGGCTAGTAAATAACTAAATATATTTTTCAGATGTGAAGAAAGAGTTAAACCCAGAGAGACTCAGTCTTGTACGCTAGCTTGTCCCGTCGACTGCCTGGTAACCGAGTGGTCTAACTGGTCCACATGTCATGTGTCCTGTCTGGATGTCCCATGTAAGTTTATTATACGTGTGAAATATCCATAAACACTCTGTATACGCTTCATATGCTACTGGGGGCGGGATGTAGCCCAGTGCTAAAGCACTCGCTCGATGCGCTATCAGTCTAGGATCGATCCCCGTTGGTGGGCCCATTGGGCTATTTCTCGTTCCAGCCAGTGCACCACGACTGGTATATCAAAGGCCGTGGTATGTACTACCCTGTCTGTGGATGGTGCATATAAAAGATCCCTTGCTGATAATCGAAAAGAGTAGCTCATGAAGTAGCGACAGTGGGTTTTCTCTCTCAATATCTGTGTGGTCCTTAACCATATGACTGATGCCATATAACTGTAAATAAAATGTGTTGAGTGCATCATTAAATAAACCATTTCCTTCCTATGCTACGACAAGTTCGTCTTTTTTGTCCATAAATATTGAATTGTCTGTGCACAGTTCGCTAAACAGTTTATCACGGATCGACCCTTCGCTTTCCGGTAATGATAACGCTATCACTGGACCTTGTTTCTTCTGCCACACTTTAATTTCATCCACCCATCTGCTGTACGGTTTTGATTCACACAAAAAAAAATTGTGGTGTTTTGTAACTTCCCGAAACCATTTTTGTCGAAAGTTCCGGAACCCCCAAAAATCGGTCCAAACACAAGAGAAAAGTATGGCATTCTTCTGTGCCAAAGATCACATTTTCCACCATATACTTTAGTTTTCTACACACCCACGCTCTACTACCATCTTAAATATCCATAAATGCTATCGCTAATTATCGTTGAATATATAACACCTACACGCTCGCTCATCGTAGTAACGCATAAAACGAAGTGCACTTTATTAATAACCAATCAGAATGAGTATGTCACTGAATATTTTCTTAAAGAAATGTCCTATCATATATATTGTACTGAGAGACATAAATAACACAATGAGTATATCACTGAATATTTACTTATAGAAATGTCCTATCATATATATTATACTGAGAGACATAAATAACGCAATGAGTAGTGAATATTTTCATATAGAAATGTCCTATCATATATATTATACTGAGAGACGTAAATAACACAATGAGTATATCACTGAATATTTACTTATAGAAATGTCCTATCATATATATTATACTGAGAGACATAAATAACACAATGAGTATATCACTGAATATTTACTTATAGAAATGTCATATCATATATATTATACTGAGAGATATAAATAATGCAATGAGTATTCACCGAATATTTTCATATAGAAATGTCATATCATATATATTATACTGAGAGACATAAATAACGCCATGAGTATATCACTGAATATTTTCATATAGAAATGTCATATCATATATATTATACTGAGATACATAAATAACGTACTGAGTATTCACCAAATATTTACTTATAGAAATGTCATATCATATATATTATACTGAGAGACATAAATAACGCAATGAGTATATCACTGAATATTTACTTAAAGGGACATTCCCGAGTTTGCTCCATTGTAAGATGTTTCCGACAAATAAAATATTTCTACGATTAAATTTACATATTAAATATATTTTCTTGTTTAGAATATCAGTATCTGTATATTCAATGTGTTTCTGGTCGTCTTAATATTTGTAAGAAGCCCAAACTGGATTTTGTCTACAAATAATTTCGTACGTACGAACAAATCTTTTTTAGGAAATAAAATGAAATTTAACCTAGGACAAATATTAGAACGATTAGAAACACGTTTAATATACAGCCACTAATATTTTATGCAGAAATTACAGTCGTCAAAAAGTCTCTGTTAGCAATAACATCTTAAAAATTACAGAAAACTCAGGAATGTCCCTTTAAAGAAATGTTAAGCATGCATACAAATGACATATTGATAATGTGATGTCCAAGCACCTAAAATTGAAGATAATTTGTTGTCTAGGAATATAGATAATTAAAGTCACAATAATAAGTTGATTAAAATATAAAATATTTTAATCGCCTAAATTGACATTTATAGAAATTACTTATGGCAATCAAAAGTTAATAGTCACCAACGTTTTCATATCCAACGATGAAACCTTTCTTCCATTGTCGATCCCAATCCTGAAACACACATTGGTCATTTCCGATCGCCATTCCCGGTTGATAATTATAATAAACAAAAGTATTTACAATGACATTATGGTGGCAGCTATAACCAGTCAATCTTCTAGAATATACGTGAACACTCCACCGGAGTCAGTTACATGGTCAAAGTTGTCAGCCTCGTATCACAGTCTCACACCTAGAGCTATCTGTCACTACCAACTCGAATTGATATAGCTGAATGAGGAAACAGTACGTGCGTTCTCCTCATATCTCTCTGTGTGTATCTCTCACCCATCGCAATTCTTTAAAAAATTGCCATGGGAGAAAAATTCTTAAGTTTGAGCCTGGATGATATAATATATGAGATGAGATAAGATGAGATGAGATGAGATGAGATGACATGATATATGAGATAGATGAGATGCGATGCGATGCGATGCGATATAATATGATATGATACAATATGATATTATATGATACAATATAATATGATATGATACAGTATCATATCATATGATACAATATGATATGATATGATATCTGATTACGATATAATATGATATGATACAATATAAAATGATATGATACAATATAATATGATATGATATAATATAATATAATATGATACGATATAATATACTATGATATGATATAATATAATATGGTACGATATAATATAATATGATATGATATACGATATATATGATTGATATATAATATGACATGATATATTATATGATTTATATGATATACGATGTTATATGATATTTTATATGATACGATACGATACGATATGATACGATACAATATCTATCTCACTGCAGCAAACCCACTATATATGTAAATGACTGTCTATGTCTACATGTTATTTCTGTTGTTGCCGTTGACAGCCCAGATTCTTCCCAAACAGAGACGCCAGCGCTTTATCCTGCAGTACCCAGAGAACCGCGGCTCACCCTGTCCCAACAGTCTGTTTGAGGAGCGGTCGTGTCTCAACCTACCTGTCTGTGATAGCTTCTACTGGAACATCTCTCCATGGAGCCAGTGTATCTTACCACCTATAGTGCCATACTGTGGAGACGGGCTCAGAGCAAGAAGTAAGTACGGTATAGGTTGTGTGTACCGGTCATGGTAGTGTGGTATCATATACTCGGTATCTTACCACCAATAGTACCATACTGTGGAGACTGGCTCAGAGCAAGAAGTAAGTACGGTATAGGTTGTGTGTACCGGTCATGGTAGTGTGGTATCATATACTCGGTATCTTACCACCAATAGTGCCATACTGTGGAGACGGGCTGAGAGCCAGAAGTAAGTACGGTATAGGTTGTGTGTACAGGTCATGGTTGTGTGGTATCATATACTCGGTATCTTACCACCAATAGTGCCATACTGTGGAGACGGGCTCAGAGCAAGAAGTAAGTACGATATAGGTTGTGTGTACAGGTCATGTTTGTGTGGTGTCATATACTTGGTATCTTACCACCAATAGTGCCATACTGTGGAGACTGGCTCAGAGCAAGAAGTAAGTATGGTATAGGTTGTGTGTACAGGTCATGTTTGTGTGGTGTCATATACTCGGTATCTTACCACCAATAGTGCCATACTGTGGAGACTGGCTCAGAGCAAGAAGTAAGTACGGTATAGGTTGTGTGTACAGGTCATGGTTGTGTGGTGTCATATACTTGGTATCTTACCACCAATAGTGCCGTACTGTGGAGACTGGCTCAGAGCAAGAAGTAAGTATGATATAGGTTGTGTGTACAGGTCATGGTTGTGTGGTGTCATATACTCGGTATCTTACCACCAGTAGTGCCGTACTGTGGAGACGGGCTCAGAGCAAGAAGTAAGTACGATATAGGTTGTGTGTACAGGTCATGGTAGTGTGGTGTCATATACTCGGTATCTTACCACCAATAGTGCCATACTGTGGAGACTGGCTCAGAGCAAGAAGTAAGTACGATATAGGTTGTGTGTACCGGTCATGGTAGTGTGGTATCATATACTCGGTATCTTACCACCAATAGTGCCATACTGTGGAGACGGGCTCAGAGCCAGAAGTAAGTACGATATAGGTTGTGTGCACAGGTCATGGTAGTGTGGTGTCATATACTCGGTATCTTACCACCAATAGTGCCATACTGTGGAGACTGGCTCAGAGCAAGAAGTAAGTACGATATAGGTTGTGTGTACAGGTCATGTTTGTGTGGTGTCATATACTCGGTATCTTACCACCAATAGTGCCATACTGTGGAGACGGGCTCAGAGCAAGAAGTAAGTATGATATAGGTTGTGTGTACAGGTCATGGTTGTGTGGTGTCATATACTTGGTATCTTACCACCAATAGTGCCGTACTGTGGAGACTGGCTCAGAGCAAGAAGTAAGTATGATATAGGTTGTGTGTACAGGTCATGGTTGTGTGGTGTCATATACTCGGTATCTTACCACCAGTAGTGCCGTACTGTGGAGACGGGCTCAGAGCAAGAAGTAAGTACGATATAGGTTGTGTGTACAGGTCATGGTTGTGTGGTGTCATATACTCGGTATCTTACCACCAGTAGTGCTGTACTGTGGAGACGGGCTCAGAGCAAGAAGTAAGTACGATATAGGTTGTGTGTACAGGTCATGGTAGTGTGGTGTCATATACTCGGTATCTTACCACCAATAGTGCCATACTGTGGAGACTGGCTCAGAGCAAGAAGTAAGTACGATATAGGTTGTGTGTACAGGTCATGGTAGTGTGGTGTCATATACTCAGTATGTTATGTATGTTAGTGTACTTAGGAATTTACTAAATATACATTTTTTCAAGTTGTACTTGCCAATTCATCCATAGACTCATCAATCCATATTCAACCAACTAAATCCATCCTCAATCCTTCTTTCCTGTACTTAGCCATCCTCTGACCTACCCATCCAAACAACACATCACTCCATCATCCATCCATTGATCCACCCACCGAATGATCACCCATCTGTCCATCCATCCATCCATCTGTCTGTCCTTCTGTCCATCCGTCCATGCATCCATCCATCAATATTCCATTCATCCATCATTCATTCATTCATCCATCCAATCATCCATCAATCCTTCCTCCATCCATCCATCCATCCATCTATTCACCCATCCATCCATCCATCCATCCATCATTCATCCATTCAATCAGCCATCAATCCTTCCTCCATTCATCCATCCATCCATCCATCATCCATCCATCCATCCATCCATCCATCCATCCATCCATTCATTCATCCATCCATCCATTCATCCATCCGTCCATTTGTCCATCCGTCCATTTTTCCATCCATCCATCTGTCCTTCCATCCATCCATCCATCATCCATCCATCCATCCATCCATCCATCCATCCATCCATCCATCCATCCATCCATCCATCCATCCATCCAAACATCCATCCATTCATTCGTCCTTCCATCCATTCGTCCATATATCCATTCCTTCATCCATCCATGTTGAGACATCTTTAGAGTCCATGTCTAAATGTGACAGTTCTGATTTCAGATGTGACCTGTAAGCATTCTATCTAAACATGACAGTTCTGATTTCAGATGTGACCTGTAAGCATTCATTCTAAACGTGACTGTTCTGATTTCAGATATGACCTGTAAGCATTCTATCTAAATGTGACAGTTCTGATTTCAGATGTGACCTGTAAGCATTCTATCTAAATGTGACAGTTCTGATTTCAGATGTGACCTGTAAGCATTCTATCTAAACGCGACAGTTCTGATTTCAGATGTGACCAGTAAGCATTCTATCTAAACATGACTGTTCTGATTTCAGATGTGACCTGTAAGCATTCCAACAGCACCGTTCATCCATTGAACACGTGTCTACTGAACACGGGAGCGATGCCGAAAATCGTTGATGCGTGCTACGTGTCATGTGACAAGGAGTGTCGGATCACTGATTGGTCACAGTGGGGCCCGTGTGTTGGGGGCTGCAGTGGATTTCGATTTAGGACAAGAAAACTCATAGGTATGTTGAATTATCACCTGATGATAAACTTAAAATAATTTAAAAGTTCGAAAGTGTACCTGTTTTATTGGCAGTTTTATTAGTTACTATATTAAGTAGAGAACAGCAACCAGCAAATGGTTTACCTCAATACTGAAACCTCTGTAAAATGGAAACCCTTCAAAACCAGTCTTTTTCCTTGGTCCCATGGCTGTCCGGTTTTGAGGGGTTTCACTGTATATAAAACAAGCAGAGAAAATAGTATGCAAATTAAGGTGTTCTGACCAGGTCAGCCCTTTCTCCCTATAATTTAAACAGACACTTAGGTTTGTTAATTACACACATCCGGACCAGTATCTCCCCTCCCAAGTAGAAACTATTTTATATGGCTTAATTTACCCCCTTGCACTTGAACTACGAATTTAAAGTTAACCCCATATATTCTAACAATAATTAACCCCATATATCCTAACAATCATACAACTATAATTCTCACTTCTTCGCAAAGAAGATCTTAATCGTTAAAAGGGACACTTACGACTACCGTCAAGTTGCTTTGTGGAACGACTGTAAAGTTTACATGTGCCAGTCCTAAGTCTCACCGTAATTAAGTTGCTACAGTTATCCATAGCTACGATTCTTTCATTGAACGGGGCCTTGGTTCCGGCTATGGTAAGCAACCAACCAAACGTCTTGATTTTTTTTTAAGCCAGCCAATCAGTGGCTGTAGAAGCATGCTGCACACTGTGTAGAGATGGAAAAAATATTACCCCATATATTTGAGCCCATATGGGTAATAAATTTGCATGTCTCATTGAGTAATGTTGGAAGTAATTATATCAGATTTTACATTATCTGATGGTGGGTGATAAATAAAATACCACACTAATTTTCGCTAGATAATTTTTTTACAAAACTCGTTAACTTTCATTTGGTTGGATAATAATACGAGAAGTTCACTTATTTCATAAAAATTACGATCTAGTGAAAACTTGTATAGTATTTCAAAATGTTGATTAGCGATATTTCAAGTCATTGAAAATTGATTAGCAATAACTGTTCAATGTTTTAAAATTGTGGAGTGTAGCGATCTCTGAAACTTGCTTAGTGAATCGCGATGAGATACTGATCAAAATGTTTCCCGATATATAAAGGATCCACACCAATAACCTACGATGTCCAAACAATCAGTATTATAATGGTAGTGTATGTCAAGGTCACAGTGACACACTAAATTAAAAAACTATAATTTTGGTAGGCCATTAAAAGTAGTTGGTAAATTATGCTTTCTTAGGCATAAATATTCCACGATTGCAGAGTTTGTAATCGTTACATTTTTTTTTGATATCACCTTATAAAAAATGTGACATCACAGGTTATTCTCATCGACCCTTTATATACATTATAAAAGACCGATTCCAAGAGATGTTTTAACAGATGTGTAAAAGCAGTGTTTTGCCTGCAGGTAGCAGCCGGTTTGAGGCAGAGTGTAAGGATATCAAGAAGTACCCACTGGACGAACAGGATCAGTGTTACTGCAGCCAGCTTCAGCCGATCGTCATTGGGGGCTGGTCCGACTGTGTGCTAGAGGAGAGGAAAGACATCAAACAGAGGTAAGTAGGATCGAATCACCTCGGTGGATCCATCAGGGGCTGGTCTGACTGTGCTGGAGGAGAGGAAAGACATCAAACAGAGGTAAGTAGGATCAAATCCCTGTCGGTGGACCCATTGGGAGCTGGTCCGACTGTGTGCTGGAGGAGAGGAAAGACATCAAACAGAGGTAAGTAGGATCAAATCCCTGTCGGTGGACCCATTGGGAGCTGGTCCGACTGTGTGCTGGAGGAGAGGAAAGACATCAAACAGAGGTAAGTAGGATCAAATCCCTGTCGGTGGACCCATTCGCTGATTAGGTAGGGCATAGCCCAATGATATAGCACTTGCTTGATGCGATGTTGGTCTGGAATTGATCTCTGTTGGACATCATTCAGAAAGAAAGAAATGTTTTATTTAATGACGCATTCAACACATTTTATTTACAGTTATATGGCATCAGACATATGGTTAAGGACCACACAGATATTAAGAGAGGAAACCCGCTGTCACCACTTCATGGGCTACTCTTTTCGATTAGCAGCAAGGGATCGTTTATATGCACCATCCCACAGACAGGGTAGTACATACCAGTCGTGGTGCACTGACTGGAACGAGAAATAGCCCAATGGGCCCACCGATGGGGATGCATCATCGAGAAATGAACAAACTCTTGTTGCTAAATCTGGATGAATGGGATGATGTTATTTAAGAATTGACCACAATTATTTTTTGGTTCATGCAAGTATGAACTGAAAAAAACAATGTGCACACTGTATGACATTGCATGGATTGAATTTGTTCTGTTTATCGAGATATGAACCAAAAAAAGTAAGCACCTCTGGACCAATCAAATTGCCATGAAGTGCATAGACGCAAAGAAAATCAAATTAAATTGTAATGAAGGTAAAGGAAATGTAATTATTGGATTATGCAGTTTTATGATATGTATTAATTGTTTGATTTCAGATTTGCGCAGATGTCCCTGAAGAGTCTGACTCACCGCAGCACCAACGGGACCGCGTACAGCGACATTCCCGTGCAGGCGTACTGTGGCGTAGGGACACGCTACAAGGCCGTGGCATGTCGCAATGGAAGACGGGATATGGAACGAGCATCCAAATGTTCTCATGATGGTATATAGTCCATGCACAGTTAACGAATACTTTGATTAATTTTTTTAAAGGAAAATGTTTGTTTGTTAAGCATTCTTGTCTGGTCCGCATTTTACCAACACCCATCGCTAACACTTGATGTCAATATGGATAGGCATTGCGTTCATATCAGTGAATAGTTTGTAAAATATCAATTTTTTTAATGAATTGATTCTTAATTAACACAATTTATACACTCAAAGTTATTTACAATTGTTATGAGGTACAGTAGAGGCACAAAAATGTAGAATACCTTTTGCAGATCGAATATAATAATTGTAAACAAATTGTAACAACAGGGGTCTTAAAAATCATCAAAATTAAATGATTTGGCCTTGTTCATATGGCATGTGTGAGGTCATGTGACATGCACCCATTTTGTTAATTCATCTTCCTCCATTTTAAGTCCCATTTCTACGAGTCATGTGGACACAATATCGGTAATTTTAAGGAATAAACAAAATCGACTCAGTAAAATTAATGGTTTTAGGGGTTTGTAAAGTTTTGTATTTAGATACCTACTTGTCTGAACTTTATTGTTAAAGAAAATGTTCTCGAACTGTAAAAAAAAACCTCACAAATGAACGATTGCACGAACCGTGCACGAGAAATCAAACTGAATTGAGTTGGAAACACAACGCAGTTAGGGACGTTGACGATATACGGGTGTATGAGCAGGATAGTCTCAGGTATTAGGGTCATAGGATCAAACGTGTTCAGTGGACTCTAGGATTGGTGTGCCAAAGCTTGTGGTATGTGCGGTCCTGTCTGAGATAAAGCATATAAAAGATCCCTTGCTGCTATTGGAAACATGTAGTAGTCTCCCTTGAAGACTATTTTCCTCTAAAAACAGTGTTAGAATGACCATATGTTTGACGTCCAATAGCCGATGATAAGATAAAAAATCAATGTGCTCTAGTGGCGTCGTTAAATAAAACAAACTTTACTTTACTTTTAAATATGAATGAGGAAGAGATCTGTGTATTAAATATGAATGTTGATGTATTTCAGGATGAGGAAGAGATCTGTGTATTAAATATGAATGTTGATGTATTTCAGGATGAGGAAGAGATCTGTGTATTAAATATAAATGTTGATGTATTTCAGGATGAGGAAGAGATCTGTGTATTAAATATAAATGTTGATGTATTTCAGGATGAGGAAGAGATCTGTGTATTAAATATGAATGTTGATGTATTTCAGAATACGAGGAAGAGATCTGTGTATTAAATATGAATGTTGATGTATTTCAGGATGAGGAAGAGATCTGTGTATTAAATATAAATGTTGATGTATTTCAGGATGAGGAAGAGATCTGTGTATTAAATATGAATGTTGATGTATTTCAGAATACGAGGAAGAGATTTGTGTGGTTCCTTGTCCAATAGACTGCGAGCTGTCCGAGTGGAGTGATTGGTCAGAATGCAGCGTCACATGCGGGTCCGGCATGCAGGTCCGGGTACGAAGCATCCTCACAGAACCGGCAGACGGTGGTCGCAAGTGTCCATCACTAGAGGGGTCACTCAAGGTAGATTACTCTGTCAAGGTAGATAACTCCATCAAGTTAGACAACTCCATCAAAGTAGATAACTCTACCAAGGTAGATAACACCATCAAGGTAGATAAGTCCATCAAGGTAGATAACTCCATCAAGGAAGATAAACCTTGAGATAGATAACTTTACCTTTTGAGATAGATAACTCGATCAAGGTAGATAACTCTATGAAGGTAGATAACTCTTAAGATAGATAACTCTACGAAGGTAGATAACTCCATCAAGGTAGATAACTTTATCAAGGTAGATAACTATATCAAGGTAAATAACTATCAAGGTAGATACTATGTCAAGATAGATAACTCTATCAAGGTAGATAACTTGTGGCAGATAATTCTCTCAGGGTAGATAACTCATAATAGATCATTCTTTCAAGGTAGATAACTATATCAAGGTAGATAACTCTTGAGATTGATAACTTTATTAAGGCAGATAACTCACTGCAGATAATTATCTCAGGGTAGATAACTGTCATGATAGATCTTTCAAGATAGATAGCTCTAAAAATTGATAATTATCATAAGGTACAATATTCCATCAACATAGGATGTAGCCCAGTGGTAAAACACTCGCTTGATGCATGGTCGGTTTGGATCCCCCATCGGTGGGCCCATTGGGCTACTTCTCATTCCAGCCAGTGCACCATAACTGGTATATTAAAGGCTGTGGTATGTGCTATCCTGTCTGTGGGATGGTGCATATAAAATATTCCTTGCTACTAATGCATAAATATTGCAGGTTTTCTCTTTAAGACTACATGTACATGTATATGTCAAAATTATCAAATGTTTAACATCCAAAACAGCCGATGATTAATAAATCGGTGTGCTCTAGCAGTGTCATTAAACAAAAACCCATTTTTATCCAAGGTGTATATACTTTCAAGATTAATACTTAACAGTTGTATGGTGGAATAATGTTAATTTTCAACTTATGACTATAGAGCCTCATTTTACGAAGCTATCTCAGCCCTAAGATCACCTTAAGTGCATGGCTACCTTATGATCTTAACGTGGCCTTAGTTCTAAGCTTGCTTCATAAAATGGGCCCCTGGACATTATTACGAGTGCCATGGGCATGTTTGAATGTTTTACTTTAAAAAAAATTATTATCATCATCATCATCATCATCATCATCATCATCATCATCATCATCATCATCATTATTATTATTATTATTTTTATTTTTTTTAAATGGCCTGACTATTTTCTTGATGACTGCTTATAGAAAATTATTTACGGTATATAATGACATATTAATAATTTGTTTGTGTTGTGAGGAAACAATTTTTCGACAACTGCTTATAGAATACTAATTTATGGTCTATAATGACTCATTAATGTGTTTGTGTTGCCAGGAGACTATTCTTTTAGGACTATTTATAGAACACTATTTACTGTATATAATGACTCATTAATAATTTGTGTTATCTGAAGACTATTTTTAGGCCTGCATATAGAAGACTATTTACGGTAGATAATGATTCATTAATAATGTGTTTGTGTTATCAGGAGACTATTTTTTTTAGGAATGCTTATAGAAGACTATTTATGATATATAATGACTCATTAATAATTTGTTTGTGTTATGAGGAGACTATTTTTTAGGCCTGCATATAGAACACTATTTTGGGTAAATAATGTGTTTGTGTTGCCAGGAGACTATTTTTCTAGGCCTGCGTATAGAAGACTATTTATGATATAATGAATCATTAATAATGTGTTTGTGTTAACAGGAGACAATTTTTTAAGGACTGCTTATAGAACAGTATTTACAATATATAATGACTCACTTATAGTTTATTTATTTTATCAGGAGACCAGTCGTTTAGGCCTGTGTATAGAAGACTATTTGCAGTATATAATGACTCATTAATAATGTGGTTTTGTTGCCAGGAGACTATTTTGTAGGCATACATATAGAACACTATTTGTGGTACATATT
>NC_054709.1:3468292-3495792 GCF_016097555.1 Gigantopelta aegis
TAACCGTAAATGAAATGTGTCGAGTGCGTCGTTAAATAAAACATTTCTTTCCTTCCTAATTAGCACTCTTGGTATGTGTTGGGTGGATTTAACTCAGTCTGTTGAATGCTTGCCTGTGGTGTTTGCGTCGCAGGATCAAACCACCTCGGTGGATTCATTCAACTGATTGGGGTTTTTTCTCCTTCCAACCAGTGCACCACAACTGTATAAAGGCTGTGGTATGTGCTTTCCTGTCTGTGGGATGGTGAATATAAAAGACCCTTGCTGCAAATGGAAAAATGTACCTGGTTTCTTCTTATGACTATGTGCCAGAATTACCCAATGTTTGACATCGAATAGCCGATGATTAATTAATGAGTGTGCTCTAGTGGTGTCGTTAAACAAAACAAACTTTAACAGTAACACTTGGTATGTGTTTTATGGGATGCATGACAACATGTTATGGGGATGGGATTGAGTGTTTGTTAAGAGTTTGATAACATATTCAAAACAGTTTCTTGTTTATACATAAAATAAGTTTGTTCTATGACAGACGTTTAGTTTTAGCTCTAAATTCTTTAATCTGATATTTAATTAATTGCAAAGAAGAACATAAAAACTACAAACAAGAAAGCTGATAATGTGGCTCAAAGTACAGTACAGTTAAAGCAATTGAAAGGGGGATGTTGACAAGAATGCTATGTAATTTGTATGGAGCGAAGGGGTACAAAACCTCTACCTTTAATTACAGAATAAATCTACAGTTAGTCATTTAATTACAAATAATGTTTATTATCTTTATATATAACCACCCATGCACGTGCTGTAACCTCACCGTGGTGCAGGGGTGTAACATTCTCTTTGAGAATGGCCAATACAGCACAAATTGAAGTTTAGAATAAAATTCGGTGTCCGTAAAATTCTGTGGTATTTGTATTTGTATTTTTGCACAGTTCTTTACACTGTTTTTGTTTAAACCTTGAATTTTTATATTGATGTTGATCATCACTTTATTTGCATTACCATAGTTTGACACCCAATAGCCGATGTATTTTTCATGCTGGGGTGTCGTTAAACATTCATTCATTCATTCATTATATATAACCATGTAACAAAAAACAGGTCCGAATACGAACAAGAAAAATCTTGCGGAAAGGAGCAAACTATTATCACATGCACTATGGCTAAATTTTTATTATCTTTATTTATAGCCATGTAACGGAAAACAGGTTCAAAAACGAACACGAAAAATCCTCCGGAAAGGAACAAACTATTATCGCACTACGAACAGCGACTGCACGCTGCCCCTCCATGAGCAGAAGGCATGTGTAAGGGGAGACAACTGCATCGAGTACTCGTGGCAGCTGTCTGATTGGACATCGTGTTTGGTTAACGGCGGTTTTGAGCAGTGTGGCGTGGGTCACAAGGAGAGATATGCTTGGTGTCGCGATCAGCAGGGGCGGCCCATGGAGAACTTCCACTGTGAAAAGGTTGGTCCATCTACTGTTAATGTCATGGCCACTGTGAAAAGGTTGGTCCATCTACTGTTAATGTCATGGCCACTGTGAAAAGGTTGGTCTGTTTACTGTTAATGTCATGGCCACTGTGAAAAGGTTGGTCTGTTTACTGTTAATGTCATGGCCACTGTGAAAAGGTTGGTCTGTTTACTGTTAATGTCATGGCCACTGTGAAAAGGTTGGTCTGTTTACTGTTAATGTCATGGCCACTGTGAAAAGGTTGGTCTGTTTACTGTTAATGTCATGGCCACTGTGAAAAGGTTGGTCCATCTACTGTTAATGTCATGGCCACTGTGAAAAGGTTGGTCTGTTTACTGTTAATGTCATGGCCACTGTGAAAAGGTTGGTCTGTTTACTGTTAATGTCATGGCCACTGTGAAAAGGTTGGTCTGTTTACTGTTAATGTCATGGCCACTGTGAAAAGGTTGGTCTGTTTACTGTTAATGTCATGGCCACTGTGAAAAGGTTGGTCTGTTTACTGTTAATGTCATGGCCACTGTGAAAAGCTTGGTCTGTTTACTGTTAATGTCATGCTTGTTATGCGGTTGACACACCAAATTAACAATATTTAATGTACATTATTGCTTAATATCAACAAATATTTTGAGAATAACCAACGAACTACAAGGAATTACAAATTATCTGTCCTGAGTGAATGTTTGGTCATCTAGTTTTGAATGAATTCTGGTTTTTGAGGGGTTTTCGCTGTATAAAATCTTTGTTACATATATTTGATCTTCTGGTTTTGAGGAAAATTCCGGTTTACTAATCGTCTGTTTTTAAGTTTTTTTTCTGTACAGATATGTATACTAACGTCCAAAAGAAACTTCACAAGGCTTGAAATTGTATTAGTTCAATTGTATTGTTTGTATTAGCTTGAAGTTCAGCATCTACATTTGTGTAAACGTCACAATGCACTTTATGATAAATGTAAAGTGTTTGTAAGATTGTTTCTTAAATTGGTTCTTTTGGATTATCAACTATATTTATCAAATTATTCATATTTTATTAATGTAATGTGTTTTTTTTTTTTTTTTACGTTAGTATAGTTTTTAAAAACATTTTTGTTACAGATATTTGGTCGTGTGACGGAACCGCTGGTCGTGTCATGTGAGATACCATGCGACATCGACTGTTTGCTTTCTGCCTGGTCGGACTGGAGCCCGTGCAGTCGAGATTGTGGACTGGGTTTGTATTAAACCATTTTAACAAAGACTGTGGCATGTGCTTCCCTGTCTGTGTGAAAGTGCCTGTAGGAATGATATCTAGAGTGAGGGACACAATCTCTAGATTGCTAGATTGTGGACTGGGTTTGTATTAAACCATTTTAACATGACTGATATATAACAAAGATTGTGGCATGTGCTGCCGTGTCTGTGAGAACTTGCCTGTAGGAATGACATTTGGAGTGTGTTTGGGGGAGGGGGAATCTATAAGCCCCTGTAGTCTAGATTGTGGACTGGGTTTGTATTAAACCATTTTAACAAAGACTGGCATGTGTGAAAGTGCCTGTAAGAATGATATCTGGAGCAGAGGTGGGGTGGTGATCACAATCTCTAAATTCCTATAGTAGAGATTGTGGACTAGGTTTATATTAAACCATTTAACATAACCGGTTTATCAAAAAGCCATGGTATGTGCTGTCTTGTCTTTGCCCATAGGAACAGTATCTGGAGTTGCTGGGGTAAAAAATCTAAGGGGGGTTACAGCCAGCCTGTAGTGGGGGAGGGGGACACAAGCCATATTTTTACCTTTATTTGTATACAGTTGGACAAACAAATATACATTTTGTTATTCAAGTGGGGGAGCAGTGCCACCCATCCTCCCCCCACCAGTTCCTACAGCCCTGTATATAAACAATTCCTTGCTGCTAATGAATTGTCTTTATATCGGGTTTCCTCTAAGACTACACCGGCCTCGGTGGCGTCGTGGTTAGGCCATCGGTCTACAGGCTGGTAGGTACTGGGTTCGGATCCCAGTAGAGGCATGGCATTTTTAATCCAAATACCGACTACAAACCCTGAGTGAGTGCTCCGCAAGGCTCAATGGGTAGGTGTAAACCACTTGCACCGACCAATGATCCATAACTGGTTCAACAAAGGCCATGGTTTGTGCTATCCTGCCTGTGGGAAGCGCAAATAAAAGATCCCTTGCTGCTAATCGGAAAGAGTAGCCCATGTAGTGGCGACAGTGGGTTTCCTCTCAAAATCTGTGTGGTGCTTAACCATATGTCTGACGTCATATAACCGTAAATAAAAATGTGTTGAGTGTGTCATTAAATAAAACATTTCTTTCTTTCCTCTAAGACTACAAGTCACAAATTACCACATGGTTGACATGCAATATAACCTATGATTAATAAACCAATGTGCTATAGAGGTGTCGTTAAACATAACCAGACTTTTAAAGTCAGGCCATTTTAAATTAAATGCTAGATTTTCAACCAGGTTTTTTTTTCTTCAAAATGATGGGGTGGGGTGATGAAATTTAACTCTTATCTCAACTTTATGAAGTAGAAAAGTTAGATATATAGGTATTACATTCCTGACAGTGGGTGGTGGCGGTAGTGGTGGTGGTGGTGGTGGTGGTGGTGGTGGTGACATTGATGACGATGGCAGTAACGTTTGCATTAAAGTTTTTATATTAGATCAGTTTCCTAGATCAATGAAGAGGCAGATCATAGCCCAGTGGTAATGCGCTCGCTTTGTAACACAGTCGGTCTAGGATCAGTCCCTGTCGGTGGGCCCATTGGGCTATTTCTCGTTCCAGCCAGTGCACCAGCGAATGGTATATCAAAGGCTGTGGTATGTGCTATCCTGTCTGTTGGATGGTGCATATAAAAGATCCCTTGTTACTGATGGAAAAATGTGACAGGTTTTCTCTCTCTAAGACTATAAGTAAAAATGACCAAATGTTTGACATCCAAAAGCTGATGATAATAAATGAATGTGCTCTAGTTGTGTTGTTAAACAAAACAAACTTATTAGGTTAATGAAACATGAAAGAAACGTACAGGATTCTGTGTTTGGCTTATTAATTAATAAACCAGTGACAGAATCCCGGCTGTCTTTGATGTTAGAATGTATGAATATGTATGTGCAAGGGTCTGGTAATGATCTCCAGCTACCACTAAGTGACTGCATTCGTTTGGTAAAACAAGCCTGGGACATTGTCAGTGCCACGACCATCAAAAATGGTTGGATTCATGCAGGGGTTGTTCCCTGAAAGCCTCACGTAGAGTTGCTTTAAGTACCAGCCAATGAAATGACAGCATTATGGGATCGCGTTGGTGATGTAAAAAGGTATTTTTAATCAACAATGAACTGCGAATGGACTTTGATGAGTTTGTTAATGCTGATAAAGAGGTTGAAACATTTGCCAGTCTCAGTGATGAGCAGATTGTTGAAAGTGTCGAGATAACTTATGAAAAGAATGTGTGATGACCATGACGAAGAGTCCGACACTGAACCAGAGCCCATTCCATCAGTGGCCATGCAGTGCCCGGGATGCCATTAAAACGTAAAATTTTCATTTTGTAAAAGGGAATCAACATTCTGGCTTACCATGTTTATAAATACATAAAATATTTAATCATTTCTTACATGGTTGCTATTTTTATTTTATTTAAATTTAGTTACTGCCTGTTAGTTTTATTTAAAACATGTCATTCTGTTGACATTTAGCAACTTCAACCAAAATATGTTATGTAGTAAACCCACTATACTGCCAACTCGATATAACACCAAAATCGCATTGGTATATTAGTTGGCGGTAAATCGAGGTTATACTGTATATGGTATTTTCTTACATTAAATGGTTGCTTTAATGACTATTGTACTTTTTATATGCATACAATGTCATGTTGTATCTTTAGCTGGTTGTATTATGGTATGGCATTGTCTGCACGTCCATCATCAAACCCTGTGTGTAAGTATAACTTGGAATGGCAGCGTATTGCTTACTATTACTAGGCCACCACAACATAACATTGACAGACATAGATTTATTGCTTTAGCAGTACTCTCGGAATGCTTGATTTTGTGTTTGTTTTTCAGGAACGACCCAGCGGTTTCGGACGATTGTACAGAACGGTGAGGGGAACGGTCGACTGTGTCCGACCGACATGCAGCAGTCGAAGCCGTGTTTCAAGAAAGGCTGCTACAGGTGGGAGGTGTCCGAGTGGAGTCACTGTCAGTCAACGGTAAGCAGTAGGTTATGGGTTCGTGTCCCACTAGCCTCGGTGGTGTAGTGGTTGAGTCACTGGACTTGAGGCTGGTAGGTTATGGGTTCGTGTCCCACTAGCCTCGGTGGTGTAGTGGTTGAGTCATCTGACTTCAGGCTGGTAGGTACTGGGTTCGTATCCCACCAGTCTCGGTGGTGTAGTGGTTGAGTCATCCGACTTGAGGCTGGTAGGTACTGGGTTCGTATCCCACCAGTCTCGGTGGTGTAGTGGTTGAGTCATCCCAGTTGAGGCTGGTAGGTACTGGGTTCGTATCCCACCAGTCTCGGTGGTGTAGTGGTTGAGTCATCTGACTTGAGGCTGGTAGGTACTGGGTTCATGTCCCACCGGCCTCGGTGGTGTAGTGGTTGAGTCATCCGACTTGAGGCTGGTAGGTACTGGGTTCGTATCCCACCAGTCTCGGTGGTGTAGTGGTTGAGTCATCCAACTTGAGGCTGGTAGGTACTGGGTTCGTATCCAACCAGTCTCGGTGGTGTAGTGGTTGAGTCATCCGACTTGAGGCTGGTAGGTACTGGGTTCGTATCCCACCAGTCTCGGTGGTGTAGTGGTTGAGTCATCCGACTTGAGGCTGGTAGGTACTGGGTTCGTGTCCCACCAGTCTCGGTGGTGTAGTGGTTGAGTCATCCGACTTGAGGCTGGTAGGTTATGGGTTCGTGTCCCACCGGCCTCGGTGGTGTAGTGGTTGAGTCATCTGACTTGAGGCTGGTAGGTACTGGGTTCATGTCCCACCAGTCTCGGTGGTGTAGTGGTTGAGTCATCTGACTTGAGGCTGGTAGGTACTGGGTTCATGTCCCACCGGCCTCGGTGGTGTAGTGGTTGAGTCATCCGACTTGAGGCTGGTAGGTACTGGGTTCGTGTCCCACCAGTCTCGGTGCTGTAGTGGTTGAGTCATCCGACTTGAGGCTGGTAGGTACTGGGTTCGTGTCCCACCGGCCTCGGTGGTGTAGTGGTTTGAGTCATCGGACTTGAGGCTGGTAGGTACTGGGTTCGTATCCCACCAGCCTCAGTAGTGGTTGAGTCATCAGGCTTGAGGCTGGTAGGTACTGGGTTCGTATCCCACCAGTCTCAGTGGTGTAGTGGTTGAGTCATCCGACTTGAGGCTGGTAGGTTATGGGTTCGTGTCCCACCGGCCTCGGTGGTGTAGTGGTTGAGTCATCTGACTTGAGGCTGGTAGGTACTGAGTTCATGTCCCACCAGTCTCGGTGGTGTAGTGGTTGAGTCATCTGACTTGAGGCTGGTAGGTACTGGGTTCATGTCCCACCGGCCTCGGTGGTGTAGTGGTTGAGTCATCCGACTTGAGGCTGGTAGGTACTAGGTTCGTATCCCACCAGTCTCGGTGGTGTAGTGGTTGAGTCATCCGACTTGAGGCTGTTAGGTACTGGGTTCGTGTCCCACCAGTCTCGGTGGTGTAGTGGTTGAGTCATCCGACTTGATGCTGTTAGGTACTGGGTTCGTGTCCCACCAGTCTCGGTGGTGTAGTGGTTGAGTCATCAGACTTGAGGCTGGTAGGTACCGGGTTCGTATCCCACCGGCCTCAGTAGTGGTTGAGTCATCAGGCTTGAGGCTGGTAGGTACTGGGTTCGTGTCCCACCAGTCTCGGTGGTGTAGTGGTTGAGTCATCCGACTTGAGGCTGGTAGGTACTGGGTTCGTGTCCCACCGGCCTCGGTGGTGTAGTAGTTGAGTCATCCGACTTGAGGCTGGTAGGTACCGGGTTCGTATCCCATCGGCCTCAGTAGTGGTTGAGTCATCGGGCTTGAGGCTGGTAGGTACTGGGTTCGTGTCCCACCAGCCTCAGTGGTGTAGTGGTTGAGTCATCCGACTTGAGGCTGGTAGGTACAGGGTTCCTGTCCCACCAGCCTCGGTGGTGTAGTGGTTGAGTCATCCGACTTGAGGCTGGTGGGTACTGGGTTAGTGTCCCACCAGCCTCGGTGGTGTAGTGGTTGAGTCATCCGACTTGAGGCTAGTAGGTACTGGGTTCGTGTTCCACCGGCCTTGGTGGTGTATTGGTTGAGTCATCAAACTTGAGGCTGGTAGGTTATGGGTTCATGTCCCACCGGCCAGAGTGAGTGCACCGCTAGACTCAGTGGGTAGGCTTAAGGCCACATACACAAAGTTTCACCTACTTCATGGGTGCGTGTGTATGACCCCCACATGAGGGATGATTACCCAGCATGCAAAGCATGTTCTGTGCACCTCAGGCTTGGGATATACCGAGATATAGTTCAACTGACAGCAAGCATGGAGCACGGCCCTGTCAAGTAGTCCCATACCGAAATAGAAATACTGGAAATGGAAATACTGGAAATGGAAATACTGGAAATAGAAATACTGGAAATGGAAATACTATGGCTTCTCCATTCATCACTTTTTTCAACATGATTTTTAGTACAAATTATTAAAAAAAGTAAAACAGTCTTCAAATTTGTGTAATTTAATAATTATTCCATGACCCAGTGTTGTCTCTGCCGCAGGTTTCCTCTTAGTCTGTCAGAAATTACCAATCCATTTCTTGAAAGATGTAGTTGCATGAATAAAATATTACCTGAAAATAATTCTGTACATTTTATTTGTTTGAAATGTTCACAAAATAACTTATGGTAGCTATAGAATGGAATATTAATATATGACAGAATGTTGACTATTTATTCACAGAGGGGGTGGAATATTAATGACAGAATGTTGACTATTTATTCACAGAGGGGGTGGAATATTAATGACAGAATGTTGACTATTTATTCACAGAGGGGGTGGGATATTAATATATGACAGAATGTTGACTATTTATTCACAGAGGGGGTGGGATATTAATATATGATGGAATGTTGACTATTTATTCACAGAGGGGGTGGGATATTAATATATGAGGGGGTGGGATATTAATATATGACAGAATGTTGACTATTTATTCACAGAGGGGGTGGGATATTAATATATGACGGAATGTTGACTGTTTATTCACAGAGGGGGTGGAATATTAATGTATGACGGAATGTTGACTATTTATTCACAGAGGGAGTGGGATATTAATGTATGACGGAATGTTGACTATTTATTCACAGAGGGGGTGGGATATTAATGTATGCCATAATGTTGACTATTTATTCACAGAGGGGGTGGAATATTAATATATGACAGAATGTTGACTATTTATTCACAGAGGGGGTGGAATATTAATATATGACAGAATGTTGACTATTTATTCATAGAGGGGGTGGAATATTAATATATGACAGAATGTTGACTATTTATTCACAGAGGGGATGGGATATTAATATATGACAGAATGTTGACTATTTATTCACAGAGGGGGTGGGATATATATATATGACGGAATGTTGACTATTTATTCACAGAGGGGTGGAATATTAATATATGACGGAATGTTGACTATTTATTCACAGAGGGGGTGGAATATTAATATATGACAGAATGTTGACTATTTATTCACAGAGGGGGTGGAATATTAATATATGACAGAATGTTGACTATTTATTCACAGAGGGGGTGGAATATTAATATATGACAGAATGTTGACTATTTATTCACAGAGGGGATGGGATATTAATATATGACAGAATGTTGACTATTTATTCACAGTGGGGGTGGGATATTAATATATGACGGAATGTTGACTATTTATTCACAGAGGGGTGGAATATTAATATATGACGGAATGTTGACTATTTATTCACAGAGGGGGTGGAATATTAATATATGACGGAATGTTGACTATTTATTCACAGAGGGGGTGGAATATTAATATATGACGGAATGTTGACTATTTATTCAAAGAGGGGGTGGGATATTAATATATGACGGAATGTTGACTATTTATTCAAAGAGGGGGTGGGATATTAATATATGACGGAATGTTGACTATTTATTCACAGAGGGGGTGGAATATTAATATATGATGGAATGTTGACTATTTATTCACAGAGGGGGTGGAATATTAATATATGACGGAATGTTGACTATTTATTCACAGAGGGGGTGGGATATTAATATATGACGGAATGTTGACTATTTATTCACAGAGGGGGTGGAATATTAATATATGACGGAATGTTGACTATTTATTCACAGAGGGGGTGGAATATTAATATATGACGGAATGTTGACTATTTATTCACAGAGGGGGTGGAATATTAATATATGACAGAATGTTGACTATTTATTCACAGAGGGGTGGGATTTAGCTCAGTTGGTTGAGTGCTCACTTGAGGTGCTTGTATCTCATGATCCATTCTACTGATTGGATTTTTTCTCATTCTGACCCATACACTACAACTGGTCAAAGACATGGTATGTGCTTTCCTGTCTGTGGGAAAGTGCATATAAAAGATCCCTTGCTGCATTAATAAGAAAATGTAGCGGGTTTCCTCTGATGACTGTGTGTTAGAATTACCAAACGTTAGACAATGAATAGATTAATTAATCAATGTGCTCTAGTGGTGTCGTTAAACAAAACAAACCTTCTAGTTGTATTTGTTTATTCACAGAAGGGCGTGTGTGGTATTGGTTACAATGATATTAAAGATAGCTGTTTATTCACAGAAGGGCGTGTGTGGTATTGGTTTACAATGATATTAAAGATAGCTGTTTATTCACAGAAGGGCGTGTGTGGTATTGGTTTACAATGATATTAAAGATAGCTGTTTATTCACAGATGGGCGTGTGTGGTATTGGTTTAGTATAATATTAAAGATATCTGTTTATTTACAGAAGGGCATGTGTGGTATTGGTTTAGTATGATATTAAAGATAGCTGTTTATTCACAGAAGGGCGATGTGGTATTGATTTAGTATGATATTAAAGATAGCTGTTTATTCACAGAAGGGCATGTGTGGTATTGATTTAGTATGATATTAAAGATAGCTGTTTATTCACAGAAGGGCCTGAGTGGTGTTGATTTAGTATGATATTAAAGATAGCTGTTTATTCACAGAAGGGCATGTATGGTGTTGATTTAGTATGATATTAAAGATAGCTGTTTATTCACAGAAGGGCGTGTGTGGTATTGATTTAGTATGATATTAAAGATAGCTGTTTATTTTAATAGAAGGGCGTGTGGTATTGATTTAGTATGATATTAAAGATAGCTGTTTATTTTAATAGAAGGGCGTGTGTGGTATTGATTTAGTATGATATTAAAGATAGCTGTTTATTTTAATAGAAGGGCGTGTGTGGTATTGATTTAGTATGATATTAAAGATAGCTGTTTATTCACAGAAGGGTGCATGTGGTATTGGTTTGCAATGATATTAAATGTAGCTGTTTATTCACAGAAGGGCATGTGTGGTATTGATTTAGTATGATATTAAAGATAGCTGTTTATTCACAGAAGGGTGTGTGTGGTATCGGATCTCAGAAGCGTAATGTGAGCTGTGTGGGTGAGGACTCGCTACCAGTCAGTACAATCCGCTGCCCGCTTGACCTGGAGAAGCTCGTTATGAAGGTAATTACAGAGACAAAAGGACAAAACATTTCCCCTGACATTGTCTATTAATTCCGTGGTTTATGATGATGTTCGCCAAATCACAATAAATGCAGTTTAAAGCTCAGTTTGGCGAATACATGTCATAACCAATTTGCCATAAAGCTCATTCGAAAACCGAGGGGCGGGACGTAGCCCAGTGGTAAACCGCTCGCTTGATGTGCGGTTCTTCTGGGATCGATCCCTGTCAGTGGACCCATTGGGCTATTTCTCATCACAGCCAGTGCACCACAACTGGTACATCAAAGGCCTTGATATGTGCTATCCTGTCTGTAGGATGGTGCATATAAAAGATCCCTTGCTACTAATGGACAAATTTAGCAGGTCAAAATGACCATATGTTTGACATCCAGTAGCCGATGGTTAATAAATCAATGTGGTGTCGTTAAACAAAACAAACTTCATTCGAAAACCGAATAACTAAATGTTACTAGAATTTGGCTGCAGATTTTCTAGTCAAATTAGCCAAATTGCTGTTAATGTTTGGCACCCAGCTTAAACTTCAAGTACAGAAATCATCCTTTGTAAAGCAACATATAAATATCCTGTATAATATGCTTTAAAAGAAATATTCAGGAACCATTCCTTTCCTTTTGTTTCCGTGAAATGTAACGTTGATACAAAATTACTTTGGTTAATAAGTAATCATTTCCTCTACATTCATTACAATTTCGTAGCTCAGTGGTAAAGCGCTCGCTTGATGCACGGTCGGTTTGGGATCGATCCCCTCCGGTGGGCCCATTGGGCTATTTCTTGCTCCAGCCAGTGCACCACGACTGGTATATCAAAAACCGTTTGTATGTACTACCCTGTCTGTGGGATGGTGCATATAAAAAGATCCCTTGCTGCTAATTGAAAAGAGTAGTTCATGAAGTGGCGACAGCGGATTTCTTCTCAATATCTATGTGGTCCGTAACCATATGTCCGACGCCATTTAACCGTACATAAAATGTGTTGAGTGCATTGTTAAATAAACCATTTCCTTCCTTCCTTCATTACAATTTAACACCGTCCCATTGGTCCAGATGTAGCACCAGGTGTTTGTTAATTTCTCAATGAACATAAAAATAACGTTAAGGAACGTCATATCTTATGACGTCACTTTATATTGGTACTTACTGAGCATTATTGTTTATGACCCCCACCCCCCATTAGTGTTATTACTAGTAAATATCTTTCAAATTTAATTACAAGTATTGTCTGTTATTTCTTTTATGTTCATCTGGGTATGAACAAAAAACATCATCCACAAATTTATTTTGAACGGCTTTGCCAATTTACACAGGTTGTGGATGAATAGTTTTTCTTCATACCCCGATGAATGTGAAAGAAATAACAGACAATCCTTAATTTAACCGATTTGAATATAGTAAATATGTGATGGTCTGTGATTTAAGTTAATTTGAACCTTTACTGTACGTAGTATATAAAATGACATTCGTTAATTGCCGTTTAACCAGTTTGAACCTTTACTGTACGTAGTATATAAAATGACATTTTTTCGTTAATGGCCGTTTAACCAGTTTGAACCTTTACTGTACGTAGTATATAAAATGACATTTTTTCGTTAATGGCCGTTTAACCAGTTTGAACCTTTACTGTACGTAGTATATAAAATGACATTTTTTCGTTAATGGCCGTTTAACCAGTTTGAACCTTTACTGTACGTAGTATATAAAATGACATTTTTTCGTTAATGGCCGTTTAACCAGTTTGAACCTTTACTGTACGTAGTATATAAAATGACATTTTTTCGTTAATGGCCGTTTAACCAGTTTGAACCTTTACTGTACGTAGTATATAAAATGACATTTTTTCGTTAATGGCCATTTTACCAGTTTGAACCTTTACTGTACGTAGTATAAAATTACATTCTTTAATTGCCGTTTAACTAATTGCATCATTAGAAAATGTTGGGGCTGGACATAGCCCAGTAGTAAAGAGCTCGCTCAGTGCGCGGTTGGTCTGGGATCGATTCCTATCAGTGGGCCCATTAGGCTATTTCTCATTCCAGCCAGTGAACCATGACTGGTATATCAAAAGCTGTGGTATATACTACCGTGTCTGTGGGATGGTGCATATAAAAGATCCCTTGCTGCTAATCGTTAATGATAATGAGACACGCTCTAGTTATTTTTGACGGTATTTCCCTGTTAAAACATCACCGACTTTAGCTTCTCTCTGTTATAACCACATCCAAATGTCGTCTAAGAAGTAATGGTTAATGAGACACGCTCTAGTTATTTTTGACGGTATTTCCCTGTTAAAACATCACCGACTTTAGCTTCTCTCTGTTATAACCACATCCAAATGTCGTCTAAGAAGTAATGGTTAATGAGACACGCTCTAGTTACTTTTGACGGTATTTCCCTGTTTAAACATCACTGACTTTAGCTTCTCTCTGTTATAACCACATCCGTATGTCATCTAAGAAATAATTTTTAATGAGACAAGATTAAGTTATTTTTGACGGTATTTCCCTGTTAAAACATCACAGACGTTAGCTTCTCTCTGTTATAACCTTATCTAAATGTGTGTTGCAGGTTTGTAGATTAACTAAACTTGGTGTCCATTTATACGGGCTGAAACTAGGGTCTGTCCCTTTAAGGCTGTGTGTAACTAGGGTCTGTCCCTTTAAGGCTGTGTGTAACTAGGGTCTGTCCCTTTAAGGCTGTGTGTAACTAGGGTCTGTCCCTTTAAGGCTGTGTGTAACTAGGGTCTGTCCCTTTAAGGCTGTGTGTAACTAGGGTCTGTCCCTTTAAGGCTGTGTGTAACTAGGGTCTGTCCCTTTAAGGCTGTGTGTAACTAGGGTCTGTCCCTTTAAGGCTGTGTGTACTAGGGTCTGTCCCTTTAAGGCTGTGTGTACTAGGGTCTGTCCCTTTAAGGCTGTGTGTACTAGGGTCTGTCCCTTTAAGGCTGTGTGTGGGTACTAGGGTCTGTCCCCCTTTAAGGCTGTGTGTAACTAGGGTCTAGGGTCTGTCCCTTTAAGGCTGTGTGTAACTAGGGTCTGTCCCTTTAAGGCTGTGTGTACTAGGGTCTGTCCCTTTAAGGCTGTGTGTACTAGGGTCTGTCCCTTTAAGGCTGTGTGTACTAGGGTCTGTCCCTTTAAGGCTGTGTGTAACTAGGGTCTGTCCCTTTAAGGCTGTGTAACTAGGGTCTGTCCCTTTAAGGCTGTGTGTAACTAGGGTCTGTCCCTTTAAGGCTGTGTGTAACTAGGGTCTGTCCCTTTAAGGCTGTGTGTAACTAGGGTCTGTCCCTTTAAGGCTGTGTGTAACTAGGGTCTGTCCCTTTAAGGCTGTGTGTAACTAGGGTCTGTCCCTTTAAGGCTGTGTGTACTAGGGTCTGTCCCTTTAAGGCTGTGTGTAACTAGGGTAGGGTCTGTCCCCCTTTAAGGCTGTGTGTAACTAGGGTCTGTCCCTTTAAGGCTGTGTGTAACTAGGGTCTGTCCCTTTAAGGCTGTGTGTACTAGGGTCTGTCCCTTTAAGGCTGTGTGTACTAGGGTCTGTCCCTTTAAGGCTGTGTGTAACTAGGGTCTGTCCCTTTAAGGCTGTGTGTAACTAGGGTCTGTCCCTTTAAGGCTGTGTGTACTAGGGTCTGTCCCGTTAAGGCTGTGTGTACTAGGGTCTGTCCCTTTAAGGCTGTGTGTACTAGGGTCTGTCCCTTTAAGGCTGTGTATAATTGAAGGTATAATATATAGGTGTAAATCAGTTATAGCCAGGATGAGATAGAGCCCAGAGGCAAAGCGCTTGCTTGGTGCGCGGTCGGATTGGGATCGATCTCCGTTGGTGGGCCCATTGGGTTATTTCTCGTTCCAACCAGCCGCACCTTGTCTGGTATATCAAAGGCGGTTGTATGTGCCATATCCCGTCTGTGGGATGGTGCATATAAAAAAAATCCCTTACTTCTAATGTAAACATGTAGCGGGTTTCCTCTATGACTATATGTCAAAATTACCAAATGTTTGACGTCCAATAGCCGATGATTAATAATCAATGTGCTCTAGTGGTGTCATTAAGGAAAACAAACTTCAGTTATAGCCAATGATAAATGATGCCACTGCCACTGATTCCCAGTGCTATAGAGTGTTATCCCATTATTTTGTCTCTGGTTTCTTGACACTCGATCCTAAACTGAAAATTAACGTGAACCAGATCACTACACAGGTCTCCCGAGACAGATTATATCGTTGGATATGTCACAAAAACCACATACTAGAGAAGTTTGTCTTGAGGAAAATCTCCATCGTTTTTGTCAGTGGCATGATCAACATTGACTTCAATATCATTAATACTTTTTTTTATCGCCGAGACAACGAGAAATGAACTCTTAGATATGTATTGTCCAGTTAACTTCTCTTTAAAAGCTCTTTTTACTGGAAAAGATTGATAGATTAGACACTTTAAATTCACACTGACTGTGAGTAATTAAGTTACATGGCAAACTGCATGTAATGGTCTGAAATTAAACTTTGCAAACTTTAGAAGATAAGAAATAATTTGAATGTGGGTTTGAGGCACTTGATTAGGTTACCCCATAGGGCTATTTCTCGTCACAGCCAGTGCACCATGACTGGTATATTAAAGGCAGTGGTATGTGCTATCCTGCCTGTGCAATGGTGCATATAAAAGATCCCTTGCTACTAATGGAAAAATATAGCAGGTTTCCTCTCTATGACTGTGTCAAAATGACCATATCTTTGACATCCAATAGCCGATGATTAATAAATCAATGTGCTCTAGTGGTGTCGTTAAACAAAACAGACTTTGATTAGGTTACTGGTATGCATATATAATTAAAGTAACAGAACAATCAGTTACCTAGATAAAAATCACATTTACCAACTTCTGGCTACCTAAAACGTTTAAATATTGTCCCTTAAACATACTATTTCTAGGTCACTGTGACCTACTTTTCATGGTCTATACTGCACATTACAGTTAATCCTTGTCCAGACCATATTTTGCATACATGCAGATGCATATAGGACCATCAAACCTCACATGTAAGAACAATTTGGAATGGCGGTGTGTTGCATACTATTGCTACATGTAGGTCACCTTGACCTACTTTTTACAGTTTACTGCACATTACAGTAAATCCTTATCCTGACCATAACTTGCATACAGATGCATACAAGACCATCAAACCTTACACGAAGGAACAACTTGGGATGGTGGTTGGTCCAAGACAAATTCTTCATCCATCCCAGTGCATTTTCACATAATTACAATTGAATCATACCCGTCACATATTCATTAATATAGATATTGTTTTCTATCAAATTTCCTGATGGTCGTATAATGTACTTCACCAGTACTCTTGTTAAAACAAAGTACAGAAAAGTACAATATTCTTTTCTTGTGTTACACATCTGTTATACATTGAAACCTCTGAAAACCATACACCCATGGCACCAAGTAAAAAGTCTTTTTCTCTACAAATATTTAATAATTAAAAAGGGACCATGAAAAATGTCCGGTTTTGAGAAAATTCTGGTTTACAGAGGGTCCGGTTTTGAGAAAATTCTGGTTTACAGAGGGTCCGGTTTTGAGAAAATTCTGGTTTACAGAGGGTCCGGTTTTGAGGGTTTTCGCTGTACATGTACATGTATATATATTTTTTCACAGACTGATCAAGCATGTCGCATCGCGTGTCCGGGCGAGTGTCGTCTGTCTGCCTGGTCTCAGTGGAGTGACTGTCACGTCAGTTGTCAGGATTACAACAATGGTACGTACAGTGAAACCTTAATTATTAGTCCCCTACCGGTCCAACCGGAGGGAGCTATAGGTTTCATCTCCATCCTTCTGTCTGTCTGTCTGTCTGTCTGTCTGTCTCTGTGTGTGTGTGTGTGTGTGTGTGTGTGTCTGTCTGTCTGTCTGTCTGTCTGTGTGTGTGTGTGTGTGTGTGTGTGTGTCTGTCTGTCTGTCTGTCTCTGTGTGTGTGTGTGTCTGTCTGTCTGTCTGTCTCTGTGTGTGTGTGTGTGTGTGTGTGTGTGTGTGTGTGTGTGTCTGTCTGTCTGTCTGTCTCTGTGTGTGTGTGTGTGTCTGTCTGTCTCTCTGTGTGAAAATAAGTTGAAATGAATGAAAGGTTATCCCCATTTTAATGGAATAATTAAGTTTGTCTTGCTTATTTTTGTTCATGCCTCGTTGACCTAAAAGAAATAAAAGACAGTCTTTATAATTGACTTTTAACATACTTATTAGAAAGAAGGAAGGAAATGTTTTATTTAACGACGCACTCAACACATTTTATTTACGGTTATATGGCATCGGACATATGGTTAAGGACCACACAGATATTGAGAGAGAGGAAACCTGCTGTTGCCACTTCATGAGCTCTTTTTTGATTAGCAGTAAGGGATATATGCACCATCCCACAGACAGGATAGTACATACCACAGTCTTTGTTACACCAGTTGTGGAGCACTGGCTGGAACGAGAAATAGCCCAATGGGGCCACCGATGGGGATCGATCTTAAACCGACCGCACATCAAGCGAGGGCATTACCACTGGGCTACGTCCCACTCCTTAATGCTTAATAATAGAAATTACCATTATAAAGTGATGTCAGTTTTACTTTCCATAAAACAAAAAAAAAAACTTGCAGTGCTTTGGCTGGACGAGTGCGATGCCTTAAAACTGCATTGAATATAATCGATAATGTAATTATTTGCCTGTACATTAAGACACACAGTTTAGCAACAATAAAAACCCATCATGAGTCTCAACAACCTATTTACAAATGTAGGATTGTCCGTAGCAGCACTTTGTTTAGCAACCATTTTATATATATATATAAAAAGTGTGTTTTGTTTTAACGACACCACTAGAGCACACTGATTTGTTAATCATTGGCTATTGGGTGTCAAACATTTGGTCATTTTGACATATAGTTTAGAGAGGAAACCCGCTACATTTTCCGATTAGTAGCAAGGGATCTTTTATATGCACCATCCCACAGACAGGTAGTTTAGAGAGGAAACCCGCTACATTTTCCCATTAGTAGCAAGGGATCTTTTATATGCACCATCCCACAGACATGTAGTTTAGAGAGGAAACCTGCTACATTTTCCCATTGGTAGCAAGGGATCTTTTATATGCACCATCCCACAGACAGGTAGTTTAGAGAGGAAACCCGCTACATGTTCCCATTAGTAGCAAGGGATCTTTTATATGCACTATCCCATAGACAGGATAGCACATACCATGG
Source organism: Gigantopelta aegis (assembly GCF_016097555.1). Classification (NCBI taxonomy): domain Eukaryota; kingdom Metazoa; phylum Mollusca; class Gastropoda; order Neomphalida; family Peltospiridae; genus Gigantopelta; species Gigantopelta aegis. Next base: position 3,486,737 of record NC_054709.1, read on the forward strand.
CCTTTGATATACCAGTCGTGGTGCACTGGCTGGAATGAGAAATGGCTCAGTGGGGCCAACGATTGGGATAGATCCTAGATCAACCGCACATCAAGTGAGTGCTATACCACTAGGCTACGTCTCACCCCCACATATTATATAAAGTAACTTTGTAGTGCAATGACCAGTTAAATTGTTGTTCAGTTCTATTCTTGTGAGCCTTGGGAGATGTAAGGATTCTGAAATATAAATCAGGATATTAGAGACATGTTAGACAGTCTGTCGGAATCTAACAGGTTGTAACTTTAGTGATACGGCTTCCACTGTCGTCACCAGTGAATTGAGCAAGTCATATTGTATGGCTTTGTCTTCAAAGGATCTGTCTTGAATTTGTAGCCATTTCAAGATGTTTCCATCTAACGGAGTCTTTGTCAATTAAAATTACATATTAAATACATTTTTAGTCCTCTACCGGTCTCAAGTGTCTGTCTGTCTGTGTGTGTGTCTGTCTGTCTGTCTGTCTGTCTGTGTGTGTGTGTCTGTCTGTCTGTGTATGTATGTGTGTCTGTATGTGTGTCTGTGTGTCTGTCTGTGTGTGTCTGTATGTGTCCATCCATCCATCCATCCATCCATCCATCCTTCCATCCATCCATCCCTCCCATCCATCCCTCCATCCATCCCTCCATCCCATCCATCCATCCATCCATCCCATCCATCCATCCATCCATCCATCCATCCATCCATCCATCCATCCATCCATCCTTCCATCCATCCATCCCTCCCATCCATCCATCCATCCATCCATCCATCCATCCATCCATCCATCCATCCATCCATCCATCCATCCATCCATCCATCCCATCCATCACATCCATCCATCCATCCATCCATCCCTCCCTTTATCCATCCATCCATCCATCCCTCCCTCCATCCATCCCTCCATCCATCCCTCCATCCCTCCATCCATCCATCCATCCATCCATCCCTCCATCCATCCCTCCATCCATCCATCCATCCTTCCATCCATCCATCCCTCCCATCCATCCATCCCTCCATCCATCCCTCCATCCCTCCATCCCTCCATCCCTCCATCCATCCATCCATCCATCCATCCATAATTTTAACATATACATGTAGTCTTAAAGAGAAAACTATAGTAGGTATTGGAATAAATAAATATATAAATATTATTTCATTCTTTCATTCCATTCATTCATTCATTCATTCATTCATTCATTCATTCATTCATTCATTCATTCATTCATTCATTCATTCATTCATCCATCCATCCAAAACCCCAGCCATCCTCTGAATCAAAAACCACCCACACCCATTTATCCATCCATCCATCCATAGTCTTGTACACATAACTTGTGTTGCCAAAAAATATGGATGCATTGACAGTGTAAAGTTAACAATGTTGTTGCCATGATGGATGAAACACTTTATAAACAGTTTACGTGAAAAAGTACGACTTCCTCTCACTACAAGTGCCTACTTAATAAACAGTTTACGTGAAAAAGTACGACTTCCTGTCACTACAAGTACCCTTTGAAGAGTGTTCAGAGCTGATACGATTACTCTTGCGGTTGATAAAAAGTCTCCACTCAGGGAAGCAAGTCTGCGACTGATGTTAAATTCAATAAGAAAAACATTGACATATTTGTTTAATGCACCGAGAGAGAGAGTTTGGCGTGAGAGAGACATGGGGGAATTCGGTCTGACGTGAAGGATGACATGGTATTAACAACTGTTCCCTGGTCTTAAGGTGTGAACACACAATACGAGTGTCTTGTACGACAATAGCCGATTGCATAGCAGCTGATGAAATTGTAATGTTTGTCTTGACACAATCGGCTATTATCATAGCTGTTCTCGTATGAAGCACTCGTATCATGTGGTATTGCCTTTAGACAATACAATTTTATCTCTATTACTAGTTCCAGTTTTCTGCTGATGGCCAAATGTCTGTTTGATTATAAAACACATGCTGACCAAATGTTGGACATCCAACCACCAGTGGTTAATTAATTAATATGCTCTACTGATACCAGGGGCAGGATGTAGCCCAGTGGTAAAACGCTCACTTGATGAGCAGTCGGTTTAGGATTGATCCCCATCAGTGACCCCATTCAGCTAATTCTCGTTCCAATCAGTGCTCCACAACTGGTGTAACAAAGGGTTGTGATATGTACTATCCTGTTTGTCGGATGGTGCATATAAAAGATCACTTGCTGCTAATCGAAATGAGTAGTCCGTGAAGTGGCGACAGCGGGTTTCCTCTCTCTATATCTGTGTGGTCCTTAGCCATATGTCTGATGCCGTATAACCGTAAATAAAATGTGTTGAGTGCATCGTTAAATAAAACATTTCTTTCCTGTTGGTACCATTAAACAAAATGAACTTTAACTTTTAAAATGATTTATATTTTTTAATAATTTATTTCCGCACCAGGTCTTCGAACAGGCACCAGGGCCAGATCGCGTGCGGTGCTGGCCTACCCCGGCCCGGGAAAACCCCCCTGCAGTGAGGCATTGTGGGAAGAGCTTCCCTGTATAGCCTCTCGGTGCTTCAGCTATTTTTGGACGACAACGAAATGGATCGGAATCCTTCGTTCCGTCTGGTGTCAAAGGTCGGATGGATTGAATGTTACAGGTAGGCACATCTCTACATTTCATGCCGGCATGGAAGTCTCTTCATTTCATGCATGTGAGGGTGGGATGGGGTGTGGTCTATTGGTAAAGTGCTCATCTGATGCACGGTCTGTATGCAATTTTATTTGATCTATACTGACACACAATGAAAACGCAAAACAGATATTTTTCAATATTTTGTTGTGATTAATGAAATATATATTTACCGTATATTGCCGTGTATTAGCCGACTTTTGAAGTCTAGAAATACTTTCCAAAAGAAGAGAGTCGGCTTATACACGGAGGCAACAAATTGGTCCATAAAATTCCGATCGAAAACACTCCCGACCCCGACTAACAAATTTTGATCAGACCCTTAGAGCTTTTCACAGCTTATGTAACAATAATTTGTGCACAATATAAATAATACACCCCATCATGCAATATTATGTAGTTTTTTGTTCTTGAATGCATTAATAGTTTGATGAATAATAATAAAAATTACTTGTTTTATTGTCATTTCAATGGTAAAAACGTGTTCCGCCATCTTTGTTTGACACCTCTGTTTATAACATTTTGTAAGCTCTTATTTGATTGGATAACACAATTTTGTGTAAACAACAGCCATGGACCACAGAATCGTTTTTCTGTGTGGAGGGGAAAACAGGGATTAAACATGCCTTAATGAGTCTATTATTTGCTGTCCAGTGAATAATTTAATTACTTATGTGCAATGATATGTTGTTACAGCTTGAATTGTTTATTTTTCTGTTATGATTTATCAGTGCTAAATTATTTTTGCACGGCATGGAAGACGTTAGCATTGAGATGACGATTACCTGTGTCTGTAATAATTAAAGGGGAAAAAATACAGTGAAAAAGAAAGGCACAAGTCTATTTGTTGACAGTATTATTGAAACCAATACAATGTACAACTGGACAAAAGATGACTTCGGCTTATACACGAGGCCGATGATTTTGTACTTGATATTTAGGGTCAAACTAAGAGGTCGGCTTATACAAGGAGTCAGCTAATACACGGCAATATACGGTATTGGACTTAAAATAACAATTTATGAGAGGAAGCCATTGATTGGTACTTTTGTCTGGGTTTTAATCCTGGTTTTGTTCTCGTTACACATACAATAGCAGAAACACACAAAATGGTGTGAAATGCGTTCACTACATGCTCAATCATGCTGTATACAATGCACGCAAATGCCAGTATGTGGACACATAAAAGTCACGTAATGGTGTCATATTCCTCATCACATTAAGAATGCCACGACTCAGAGAAGAACAAAGGGAGTGAGCGTTGGGTATGGTTCAAGGGGGGACTTCGCAAAGCCAAGTTGCTAGGACCTTCAGAGTCCATCCATCAACTATTGGACGACTTGTTGAACGTTATCAACAGACCAGGAGTGTCCGTGATCGACCTCGACCTGGTCAATGTCCCGTTACGACCCCATGCCAAGATCGGCAGATTCGATGACACCACCTCCGTGACCGGTTCAGAACTGTGACAATGACAGCAAGCAACATGATAGGATGTCATGGAAGGCATATCCATCCGATAATGGTCATCTGTCGACTCAGAACGGCTGGACTCAGATGCAGACGCCCGTACAACGGTAACATGATGACACCGCGACATCGTTCTGCGAGACTACAGTTTGCTCTCCAGAATGGTAATCATCCACCAGCCTTTTACCGGAACATTATTTTCTCAGATAAGTCCCATTTCTCTGTCTCCTTTGCCGATGGAAGAGCACGTGTGTACAGGAGACTCCATGAACGGTACGCTGACGAATGTGTGAGGGAATGTGATTGGTTTGGCGGCGGTTGTTTGATGGTATGGGGGGCAATCAACTGTGATTTCAGGTGTGATCTCATCATTGTCCACAATGCCCTTTCAGCCCAGCGTTATGTTGACGTTATTCTAAGACCAGTTCTCCAGCCACTTTTGCACCGTCACCAAAGACCAAAAGGTCCCCTTCTGTTTCAACAAGACAATGCCAGTCCACATACTACAAGAATTACCCAGGCATTCCTGCAACAAGCCGGTATCACTGTTATGAACTGGCCCGCCGTTTCACTGGATTTGAACCCAATTGAACACATGTGGGATGAGTTAGGACGTTGTGTACGTCACTGCCAGCCACCAACGCGTAACATCGCTGAGCTTGCACAGACATTGCAGGAGGAGTGGAGGAACATTCCTATGGCTTATTTGAGATGTTTGTGCCAATCCTTTCCCTGTCGTCTTCACGCATGCTCATGGGCCAATGGTGAACACACCAGATACTGACCTTAATATGGGGGGGGTTGAACTTTTCGATTACGAATGCAACTCGATTACTGATGATAACTGGCCATGTTTCCATGTGAATGTATCTCATGAATACCAGTCATTAATGTCATATTACATTATCCATCAATTCATTAATAGTTTGTCGTTATTTGCAATGAAAAGTTGTTTTTGCGTTTTCATTGTGTGTCAGTATAGTATCACTGTGTCAAGTAGCCTAGGGACGGGACGTAGTCCTGTGGGAAAATGCTCGCCTAATGTGTGGTCTGTCTGAGATCGATCCCCATTGGTGAGCCCCACTGGGCTATTTCTCATTCCAGCCTGTGCACCATGACTGGTTTATCAATGGCTGTGGTATGTGCCATCCTGTCTGTGAGATGGTGCTTGCTTCTAATGGAAAAATGTAGCAGGTTTCCTCTCTAAAACTATATGTCAAACTTACCAAATGTTTTACATCCAATAGCCGATGATTTATAAATCAATGTGCTCTAGCAGTGTAGTTAAACTTTAACTTTTGACTTTGAGTGTGGGGCGGGGTGGGGCATGTGGGGTGGGACGTAGTTCAGTGGTAAAGTACTCATCTGATGCACAGTCTGTACATACAATTTTATTTCATCTAGTACCACTGTGTCAAGTAGCTTACAGCGGGATGTAGGCCAGTGATAAGTGCTTGCTTGATGCGCGGTCGGTCTGAGATCAATCCCCGTTGATGGACACATTGGGTTATTTCTTGTTCCAGTCGGTGCACTGTGACTGGTATGTCAAAAGCCATGGTATGTGCTACCTTGCTACTAATGGAAAAAGATTGTGGGTTTCCTCTTTAATACTAAATGTTTTACATCCAGTAGCCAGTGATTACTCATTGTGCTCTAGTTGTGTTGTTGAACAAAACAAACTTTAAACTTTGTTGGACTTTTTTTTTCTTGCTGAAAAGACATAGAGTGAAACCTCTCTAAACTGGACACCAATGAGACCAAGTGTTAAGTCCAGTTAAAAGAGGTGTCCGGTCTGGAGAGGTTTTGTTGAATACTGATACTTAAAAAGGGACCATTAAAAGTAGCCAGTTTTCATTAATTAATTAAAGGGACATTCCTGAGTTTGCTGCATTGTAAGATGTTTCTGACTAATAAAATATTTCTACGATTAAACTTACATATTAAATACATTTTCTTGTTTAGAATATCGGTGTCTGTGTATTCAATGTGTTTCTGGTCATCTTAATATTTGTAAGAAGCCCAAATTGGATTTTGTCTTCAAATAATTTTGTATGTGTGAAAAAAATATATTTTAGAAAATAAAATGAAATTTAACCTATTACAAATATTAGAATGATCAGAAACATGTTTAATATACAGCCACTAATATTTTATGCAGAATTTTTTTTATTTCATATGTAATTACAATTGTTAAAAAGTCTCTGTTAGTTGATAACATCTTAAAAATTGCACCAAACTCAGGAATGTCCCTTTAATTAATTAATTAATTAATTAATTCATTCATTCATTCATTCATTCATTCATTCATTCATTCATTCATTCATTCACATCATTCAAAACCCACTGTCGTGGACAGACAGCCCAGATAGCTGAGGTGTGTGTCCAGGACAGTGTGCTTGAACCTTAATTGGATATAAGCATGAAAATAAGTTGAAATTAATAAATGAATGAAGCTAAGGAGGTTAAGTCTTGTATCTAAGTGAGCTCCGTGGTCTAGTGGATGAGCTGCTGGACAATCAAGCTAAGGAGGTTAAGTCTTGTATCTAAGTGAGCTCCGTGGTCTAGTGGATGAGCTGCTGGACAATCAAACTGATGAGGTTAAGTCTTGTATCTAAGTGAGCTCCGTGGTCTAGTGGATGAGCTGCTGGACAATCAAGCTAACGAGGTTAAGTCTTGTATCTAAGTGAGCTCTGTGGTCTAGTGGATGAGCTGCTGGACAATCAAGCTAATGAGGTTAAGTCTTGTATCTAAGTGAGCTCCGTGGTCTAGTGGATGAGCTGCTGGACAATCAAGCTAACGAGGTTAAGTCTTGTATCTAAGTGAGCTCCGTGGTCTAGTGGATGAGCTGCTGGACAATCAAGCTAAGGAGGTTAAGTCTTGTATCTAAGTGAGCTCCGTAGTCTAGCTGGATGAGCTGCTGGATCTAATCAGTGGAACTGACAATCAAGAGGGTTAAGTCTTGTATCTAAGTGAGCTCCGTGGTCTAGTGGATGAGCTGCTGGACAATCAAGCTCTGGTTCAGTGGATGAGCTGCTGTCTTCTGACAATCAAGCTGACGAGGTTAAGTCTTGTATCTAAGTGAGCTCCGTGGTCTAGTGGATGAGCTGCTGGACAATCAAGCTGACGACAGTGGTTCAAATCCCGTCAAAACTGGCTCACACATTCATTCATCTTTCTCATCTGTCACCCTTTGCCAGAAGTGGTCAGACTAAGCCCACAGCTAAAAGCTGATGGGGAATGGCAGGTGTGTGGCACAGATAGCCGCAAGAGAAAAGCACTGTTGCAGTCGGAGAAACAAAGACTGGGATGTGGAGGTGGACAGCAAAAGAAGTTGAAAGATAGGAGAAATTGCCAGATCGGGAAGAAATGAGATGAATTTAAAGGAGAGAAAGGAAAGGGGGCAGTGAGATTAAAAAAGAAAGAAAAAAAAAGAGTCTCTTATCTACCAGCCCTCAGTTCACTGGCTTAGCGACTAAGGTTGAAGAGAATTCCTGTTTTACTGAGGTTTCACTGTACTGTTGAGGCTAACAAGGTCAAGTCTTCTACGAGCAGTATGGGGTGGGATGTAGCCCAGTGGTAAAGCGCTCGCTTGATGTGTGGTTGGTTTAGGATAGATCCCCATTGGTAGCCCCATTAGGGTATTTCTTGTTCCAGCCAGTGCTCCACAACTGGTGTAAAAAAGGCCGTGGTATGTACTATCCTGTCTGTGGGATGGTGCATATAAAAGATTCCCCTTGCTGCTAATTGAAAAAAGTAGCCCATGATGTGGCGACAACGGTGTTTCTTCTCTCAATATCTGTGTGGTCCTTCACCATATGTCTGACACCATATAACCGTAAATAAAATTCCTTCCTTGTATGAGCTTTATGTAGGAATCTGTGAGAAGTGGAAACATTATTCTGTAGACCCAATGGGAGGGGCTGACATTCAATACTTGTCAATACAAGTTTGCAAAGCTTGGTCTCCCTTTCAAACAGCATCCATTCTGTATTGATCCGACTTGGAAATGGCGATTAATATCTGTCACTTTGTTTTCTCTAACATCACGGGATGACTTGGCCAATTCTACACTTCTCCATGTTCCCCTGTGCTGTTAGACTGTCGGGCTATCCTAAGCCTTGCTTATGACTATGGAGTGTTTGCCATTGAATAATGCAGAAGACAGGATGACAAATGACTATTTCAGCACTTTCGTGGGTCCGACTCTTGGAGACGGTTTCAGTAAAAGTTGAGATTTTCTTGCCCGTGGATAAGGATTGGATTTTGAGTGGAGAAATTTTACAATTCATTTACAGTGGATTTAGTTGTGGTGAATGCGATTTATTCCCATTTGTTTAGGATAGTTTTGTGAATGTGCCACGGCTGTTTAAAACAAGTGCTGTAATGCTCGGAAGAAGGTCTGTTAAGGTAAAACATATCTTTTTTTTGCTAACCCTCAAGGTTGTCGTGGAAACTAGGATAGCTATTAAATACGGTCTTGTTTATACCACCATTAATTTTTACATCCATTTCAATACAATTTCTACCCATCCGTCCATCCATCAGCCTACTCATCCATCTGTCCACCTATTCCCCACCCACCCATCCATTCATCCATCTGTCCACCCATTCCCCACCCACCCATCCATGCATCCATCCATCAATCTGTCCGTACTCCCTCCATCCCCTTCCTCTGTCCATCTGTCCATACATCCATCCTTCCATCCATCCATCCATCCATCCATCCATCCATCCATCCCTCAATACATACCTCCATCCCTCCATTCATCCATCCATCATCCATCCATTTTTCCATCCATCCATCCATCCACCCATCCATCCATCCATCAATCAATCCATCTATCCTTCCATCAACCTGCTTACCCCCTCCATCCCCTCCCTCCGTCCATCTTTCCATCCATCCATCCATCCTTCCATCCA
>NC_054709.1:3498292-3547233 GCF_016097555.1 Gigantopelta aegis
ATCCAGTCTATATATATATTTAAGCTTTACTGAGGGCCTGGTTTCACACAACCGCTACATGCTTTTGTTAGTCATACTGCACACACATGCCACATCCAGTCTATATATATATTTAAGCTTTACTGAGGGCCTGGTTTCACACAACCGCTACATGCTTTTGTTTGTGATGTCATAAAATAAATTTTCTTCCTTTTGGTCCCTTCCAACCGACTATAGGTTTTATCTCAGTTCTTCTGTCTGTCTGACTGTCTGTCCATTACAATTATTTCTCAATGCCTTGAGATATTGAGCTGAAATTTTGTGTATATCTTTATCAAGTTTGACTTTTATGGCGATTTATCAATTTTTGGCAGAGTTATGGCCCTTGAACTTGAGAGATAAGAATTTGTTTTTTTACCGGATTTTGTTTGCAGTGTCTCAAGATACTGAGCTGAAATTTTGTGTATATCTCAGGTCAGGTCAGGTCAGGTCAGGTCAGGTCAGGTCAGGTCAGGTCAGGTCATAGGGTTTTACGTGAACATTCAGAACAAGCTGTTGTAGCGCACGCCTGTCATGGGCACAGGATCCGGCCTTGGCTGGCTCCTCTGTCCATGACAGGAAAGGTGGGGGGGGGGGGGGGGGGAGGAGGGACCGCCTGCACTGGCAGGTGCAAGGGAGCACCAGCAACCCGATTGAATCGGTGGCAGGCGGGTGTGTATATCTTTATCAAGTTTGACTTTTATGGTGATTTACCCATTTTTGGCAGAGTTATGGCCCTTGAACTTGAGAGATAAGAAAAATAGTTTTCTGGATTTTGTTTGCAATACCTCAAGATATCGAGCTGACATTTTGTATACATCTTTATCATGTACTGTTACAGATCACGTTTAACTTTCATGGCAATTTACCCATTAATCACAAAGTTATGGCCCTTGAACTTGAGAGATAAGAAAAATAGTTTTCTGGATTTTGTTTGCAATACCTCAAGATATCAAGCTGACATTTTGTATACATCTTTATCATGTACTGTTACAGATCACGTTTAACTTTCATGGCACTTTACCCATTATTCACAGAGTTATGACCCTTGAATTTAGGAAATACAAAAAAAAATTATGCTCTGTAAGGGACATGTATAGCTTTCAGAATGCTCTCAGAATGCTTTCAGAATACTCTCAGAATGCTTTTTTCTTCTTCTGTTTTTCCAGGTGGTTGCGATCCCCGAGAGAGACCCTTGGCCGTGTTGAGGTGTGAGCCCAACTGTACACTGATATCGGGTGCCCTGTGTGTGGACACGAACCTATGTAACTGTTACGACAAGTATGAGTCGGTGTACTCCAATGGAACTCTGATAGCCTGCATCATGGATTCCAACGAGACAACCACCGCAGTGGCACCGTCTATTATTGTTCCAGGTGGGTAACAAAAGAGTCTAAATCTTATTGGGGGGGGGGGGGGGGTATCTCTGATAGCCTGTGTCATGGATTATAATCCAACAACCACCGCAGTGTCGCCATCTATCATTGTGGCAGGTGGGTAACAAACTAGTCTAAATCTAATAGAGGGAGGGGGTGGTAACTCTTATAGCCTGTCATGGATTCCAAAGACACAACCACCGCAGTACCGCCATCTATCATTGTGGCAGGTGGGTAACAAAATAGTCTAAATCTTATTGGGTGGTGGTGGTGATGGTGGGTGTCTTTGATAGCCTGTGTCATGGATTCTAATGAAACAACCATGTCAGTCACTCCAACTATCATTGTGCCAGGTGGGTAACAAAAAAACAAGAGTTTAAAATTGGTATGTGCTGTCCTGTCTGTGGGATGGTGCATATAAAAGATCCCTTGCTACTAATGGAAACATATAACGGGTTTCCTCTCTTGGACTATACGTCAAAATTACTAAATCTTACACATCCAATAGCTAATGATTAACCAATCAATGTGTTCTAGTTGTGTCATTTAGCTTAACTTAGTAACTGGTTTAATGTGTCCATATACCACTAGGGTTTCGAACACACCTATCCCCGAGTCCGGCCTCCGATAGGATCGGGTGTCTGACTCGGGACAGGGATATAGTGGTGTCGTTAAACAAAACAAACTTTAACTATAATATATTGTTAAGCTAATTTTTATCTTGTTTTCAGCTGCCACTGGTAGTAATGTGTGGATGTATGCGGTACTCGGTGTTGGGACTGTCTTTGTGATCGCTGTCACGGCCGCCCTCTACAATATGTGGTATGAATCTTTTCTCTTTACAGGCTTCTTATCACCCTTGTTTCTAAACTCCCGTAATCAGCTCACTCCAGCCACTGCTCCACAACAGGTGTAACAAAGGCCATGGTATGTACTATCCTGTCTGTGGAATGGTGCATACATGTATAAAAGATCAGACAGAGTAGCTATTTCTTGTTTAAGCCAGTGCTCCACAACTGGTGTAACAAAGGCCGTGGTATGTGTTATCCTGTCTGTGGTATGGTGCATATAAAAGATCAGACAGAGTAGCTATTTCTCGTTCCAGCCAGTGCACCACAACTGGTATATCAAAGGCCGTGGTATGTACTACCCTGTCTGTGGAATGGTGCATATAAAAGATCGGACAGAGTAGCTATTTCTCGTTTAAGACATGCACCGCAAGTGGTGTAATGAAGGCGACGGTATGTACTGTCCTGTCTGTGAGTTGGTGCATATAAAACATCGCTTGTTGCTAATTGAACAGAGTAGCCCATGAAGTGGCGACAGTGGGTTTCCTCTCTCAATATCTGTGTGGTCCTTAACCATATGTCCGATGCCATATAACCTTAAATAAAATGTGTTGAGTGCGTCGTTAAATAAAACCTTTCCTTCCTTCCTTCCTTCCCATAATCAGTACCATTCCCAACCATTCCCCAAAAGTTTTGTTGTTTTTTATTGTAGTATTTTTAGAGTAACAAATTTTTTAATGTAAATAATTCCCATTTTTTATTATTATAAAAAGATATATTTTGAAAATGATATGTATAACACTTGACAAACACACTTTCCATCCCCTATAATGTTTCATAATGATAAATACAGTAAAACCCCGGTTTTAAGAGGGATCTGGTTTAGAGAGGTTAAGTTCTGTCCTGTTTTTTAGAATGAGACTCTGTAAGATGTCCGGTTTTCTCCCCACCCCAATATTTACTGGATCTGCCCCTGAGTATGTTCAGGAAGGAAAGCGGTCGCAGTCATTTACTAGACTGGTTTCTAAGCCTAAAGTCGGATGAAGGAAGGAAATGTTTTATTTAATGACGCACTCAACACCCTTTATTTACAGTTATATGGCGTCGGACATATGGTTAAGGACCACGCAGATATTGAGAGAGGAAACATGCTGTCGCCACTTCATGGGCTACTCTTTTCGATTAGCAGCAAGTGTTCTTTTATATGCACCATCCCACATACAGGATAGAACATACCACAGCCTTTGATATAACAGTCGTGGTGCACTGGCTAAAGCGAGAAATAGCCTAAAGGGTCCACTGATGGGGGTCGATCCCAGACCGACCGTGCATTGAGCGAACGATTTATCACTGTGCTACGTCCCACCCAACGTTAAAGTGGTTTAGGGGGCAGAATGTGGCTCAGTGGTAAAGCTCTCGCTTGATGTGTGGTCGGTCTGGGATCGATCTCCGTCGGTACGACGACTGTGCTACGTCCCACCCAACGTCAAAGTGGTTTAGGGGTAGAATGAGGCCCAGTGGTAAAGCTCTCACTTGATGTGCGGTCGGTCTGGGATCGAACTCCATCGGTACGTGCATTGCGCTATTACTCTCTCCAAGCAGTGCACCACGACTGGTATATCAAAGGCCGTGGTATGTGCTATCCTGTCTGTGGGATGGTACATATCAAAAGATCCCTTGCTACTAATTAAAAGATGTAGTGAGTTTCCTCTCTAAGACTATGTCAGAATTACCAAATGTTTGACATTCAATAGGCAATGATTAATTAATCAGTGTGCTCTAGTGGTGTCGTTAAACAAAGCAAACTGTAACTTTTTATACATGCAGCAAATTGGTTTTTATATAATAGCAGAATCTCACTGAAATGGTGAGATCTAACTCAGTTGGTTGAGTGCTCGTTTGAGGTGCTTGTGGATCCATTCACCTGATTGGGTTTTGTCTTGTTCCCACCATCACACCACAACTGGTGAAAGACTGGTATGTGCTTCCTGTCTGTGGGAAAGTGCATATAAAAGATCCCTTGCTGCTAATGGAAAAGATGATTACGTGTCAAATTCACCTAATATTTGACATTCATTAATCAATTGCTCTAGTGGTGTCGTTAAACAAAACAAACTCTGTAAGACTTTTACCAACTGTTTGACATCCAGTAGCCGATGATTAATTAATCAATGTGTTCTAGTGGTGTAGTTAAACATAAACTCTATAAGACTTTTACCAAATGTTTGACATCCAGTAGCTGATGATTAACTAATCAATGTGCTCTAGTGGTGTAGTTAAAAAAAACAAGACTCTTACTAAGACTATTACCAAAGTGTTGTTGACATCTAAGTATAACAATGTCCCCACAAAACTGTGCTAAATTCGCCACACTAAGAAATATAACAATGTCCTCTAGTGGTGTCGTTAAACAAAACAAACTCTAATACTATCACCACAAAACTGTGCTAAATTCGCCACTCTAAGGAAACCTATAACAATGTCCCCACAAAACTGTGCTAAATTCGCCACTCTAAGAAAACCTATAACAATGTCCCCACAAAACTGTGCTAAATTCGCCACTCTAAGGAATATAACAATGTCCTCACAGGTGTCGTTAAACAAAACAAACTCTAAGACTATTACCAAATGTTTGACATCCAGTAGCCGATGATTAATTGATCAATGTGCTCTAGTGGTGTCGTTAAACAAAACAAACTCTAAGACTATTACCAAATGTTTGACATCCAGTAGCCGATGATTAACTAATCAATGTGCTCTAGTGGTGTTGTTAAACAAAACAAACTCTAAGACTATTACCAAATATTTGACATCCAGTAGCCGATGATTAATTGATCAATGTGCTCTAGTGGTGTCGTTAAACAAAACAAACTCTAAGACTATTACCAAATGTTTGACATCCAGTAGCCGATGATTAATTAATCAATGTGCTCTAGTGGTGTCGTTAAACAAAACAAACTCTAAGACTATTACCAAATGTTTGACATCCAGTAGCCGATGATTAATTAATCAATATGCTCTTTAGCTTCTTCTAGATGCAGCAGCAAACTGGTTGTTGCAAGTTGCATATGACAGTAGAAAATCTCACTGAAAATTAGAATCTATGAACTACTGGTTTGCAGGCAGACAAATTAGTAAAACTGGCACTTTTATCTCATTACACATTGAAAGCCATCACGTCTGACAGACCAATACTTTCAGAATCATTTTCTAGATGGTTTTTCAGACAGCATCCATGCAAGATAATTAAATTGAATCTTAGGTTAACCTTTAGCGAGGCCCGCTGATTCATTTCCTCGAGTCAGATGTCAGAAAAAGCATTTATAAGAAAGACGAGTGTTATCTCAGGTAATAAAAAAACAAATAATAAAAAATCAATGTGCTCTAGTGGTGTTGTTAAACAAAACGTAGTCCAGTGGTAAAGTGCTCGCCTGATACACAGTTGGTTCAGGATCACAGTTCTATTATTTGTATTGTAAACAGTTGGCTTTAAAAAGAAAGGAAGGAAGGAAATGTTTTATTTAACGATGCACTCAACACATTTTATTTATGGTTATATGGTGTTAGACATATGGTTAAGGACCACATAGATATTGAGAGAGAAAACCCGCTGTTGTCACTTCATGGGCTATTCATGGGATTAGCAGCAAGGGATATTTTATATGCTCCATCCCACAGACAGGATAGTACATACCACGGCCTTTGTTACACCAGTTGTGGAGCACTGCTCCACCGATGGGGATCGATCCTGGACCGACCATGCATCAAGCGAATGCTTTACCACTGGGCTATGTCCCGTCCCTTTATGTTATATAATGCATGTATATTTATGTAATGCAATCGTTGATAGAATTGCTTTAGACAGAAGAGGGAGTTTTATTTTAAAAACTGATTAAGAGTGACAATGGGTAATAAAGAGAATAACCAACTGACTAAACAAATGAGTTTCAGATTGTCCCTAATGGAGGCCTGGTTTTACGATATTCATTCACTTGGGACAGATAATTTGTAATTCCTCATAGCTCATTAATTATTCTCCAGCTAAGCACTGGCCTCGGTGGTGTCGTGGTTAAGCCATCGGACTTCAGGCTGGTAGGTACAGGGTTTGCAGCCCGGTACCGGCTCCCACCCAGAGCGAGTTTTAATGACTCAGCGGGTAGGTGTAAGACCACTACACCCTCTTCTCTCTCACTAACCACTAACTCACTGACTTGGACAGACGGCCTAGATAGCTGAGATATGTGCCCAGAACAGCATGCTTGAACCTTAATTGGATATAAGCACGAAAATAAGTTGAATGAGTCTAGCTGAGCATCAGAAAATATTTATATGGAATTTATTTTGACAAATTTGCGTTTTCTTTATTACGTCTGAAGTTTCCCCTATAAAAGTAACGACTGTATTGAAGCACATTACTGCATGCAATACAAACCATGAAGGTGCTAATTATATCACATGCCTCGGTGGTATCATGGTTAAACAATTGGACATAAGGCTGATAGGTACTGGGTTCACAGCCCAATACCAGCCTCAGTGGTGTTTTGGCTAAGCCAATGGACACAAGGCTTGAAGGTACTGGGTTCACAGCCCGGTACCAGCCTCAGTGGTGTTTTGGCCAAGCCAGTGGACATAAGGCTGGTAGGTACTGGGTTCACAGCCTGGTATCGGCCTCAGTGGTGTCGTGGTTAAGCCATCGGACATAAGGCTGGTAGGTACCGGGTTCACAGCCTGGTATCGGCCTCAGTGGTGTCGTGGTTAAGCCATCAGACATAAGGTTGGTAGGTACTGGGTTCTCAGCCCAGTACCGGCCTCAGTGGTGTTGTGGTTAAGCCATCGGACATACAATGTAATGCTGGTAGATACTGGGTTCACAGCCCAGTACAGGCCTCGGTGGTGTCATAGTTAAGCCATCAGACTTAATATAAGGCTGGTAGGTACTGGGTTCACAGCCCCGTACCGGCTCCCACCCAGAGCAAATTTTGACGGCTCAGCAGGTAGGTGTAAGACCACCCTCTTCTTTCTCACTAACCACTAATGACTAACCCAGATAGCTGAGGTGTGTGTCCAGGACAGTGTACTTGAACCTTAATTGGACATAAGCACAAAAATAAGCTGAAATGAAATTAATAAATGATTGTGTCAGTATATTAGTCACCTGCATCTGTAGATTTTAACTGGTCTCGTGGTGTTTGGTGTAAGCCATTGCAATCAATTTTCATTGTGCTTATTTCATTGGATGGGGAAATGGGTCAGCTTAGGAGCAGCCAGTCATATATCATGAAATTGATAACATGTATGGTGTTGCTGTGGCTGAGTGAGACCATAAATAACACATGGTGTTCTTATTAATTCAAGAGTGGGTTGGAAATAATGTATTAAAAATGAAAGAAAAAATGAACGAAAGAATGAACAAATGAGCAGATGAATGAATGGATGAATAAATGGATGGATGGATGGGTGAATAAATGGAGGAACAGATGAATAAATGGATGATGAATGAATGAATGAATGAATAAATGAACAAATGAACGACTGGGTGTGTGAGTGGGTGTCTCAGTGAGTGGATGCATGGATGGATGAACAGACGGACAGACGGACGGATGGACGGACGGACAGATGGATGGATAAATGAGGTTAAATATCCTAAAGATCTCCAACCCAGAGTGAGTACACTGCTCTGCAGGGGAGGTGTAAATCCCAAACACCAACATCACTGTCTGTATCTCCTTGATAAAAGAGCTTCTTATTGGATTTCAGTCCCCTGGGCTGTGTGTGTTGTGAACTGTGACTGATGTGTCTAAGTTGATCTGCATTACAACATTAACAATATTTCTTCACTCTTTTTATTAGCTGGACGGAAATGTCTTCTTGGATCAAGGGTGATCTGTTATTATTAAAGCGAGAATCAATATATATTTTTTTTTATCTAAAGCAAAAAAAAAAGAAAAATGTTTTATTTAACGACGCACTCAACACATTTTATTTAAGGATGACACAGATTTTGAGAGGAAACCCGCTGCGGCCACTTCATGGGCTACTCTTTCCGATTAGCAGCAAGTGATCTTTTACTACGCCACTAGAGCACATTGATTTTTTATCTTATCATTGGCTATTGGATGTCAAACACAGGCAGGATAGCACATACCATGGCCTTTGTTGAACCAGTTATGGATCACTGGTCAGTGCAAGTGGTTTACACCTACCCATTGAGCCTTGCGGAGCACTCACTCAGGGTTTGGAGTCGGTATCTGGATTAAAAATCCCATGCCTCGACTGGGATCCGAACCCAGTACCTACCAGCATGTTGACCGATGGTCTAACCACGACGCCACCGAGGCCGGTTAAAATTAAAAATACAGGGGACACCCGGGTATAATCTGAAGCAGGCATTGATATATATACTACTCAAAAGAATTTAAGGGTCAAAAATTTATAACCAAATAAGTTTCAGAGTGTATTAGATTGATGATGTAAACTACACCAAATTTTTTATTTATTGTTCCATATTTACAAAAAACCACAAATAAACGTCACTGTATACAAGAAAGTCACATGACATGCTGTCAAAGTTGAAGGTTGTCAAACATGGATTTTACACATCAGAACATTCGTTTAATAGTGTGTGAATCCACCCCTGGCGCGAATACACTCGACACATCGTTGCCTCATGCTGTTGATCAGACGTCTGAAGAACTCTTGGGGAATGGCCTGCCACTCTGCCATAAGAATTTGACCCAGATCATGAAGGTTGGCCGGAGGGGCATGGTTATCCCGAACTCTCCTGCCTAATTCGTCCCAGGCGTTCTCTATTGGGACCAAGTCAGGCGAATATGCTGGCCAATCCATCCTGGCGATACCTTGTTGTCTGAGAAAGTCCGTTACCACCCTGGCGCGGTGGGGTCTGGCATTTTCATCCTGCAGAACTGCCCCGCCGCCAATCTGCTGAAGGCCTGGGAGAACCAACGGCCGGATAATCTCATTCAGATAGCGGATTCCATTCAGATTGCCATCCACCACATAGAGGGGGGTCCTGTGGTGGATAGAGATGCCGCCCAACACCATGACGCTGCCACCACCGAACCGGTGACTTTGTCTAACGTTAACGTCAGCGAAGCGCTCCCCAGGACGTCTGTAGACACGAACCCGACCGTCGTTGAACTGGAGACTAAACCTGGACTCATCAGTGAACATCACTCGACCCCACTGAACACGTTGCCACCGCAGATGAAGCGTGCACCAGTGACGTCTGGCCGTTCTGTGACGTGGTAGGAGTGGTGGTCGAACAGCCTGGTGACAGCAGCGTAGATTATTGGCTCTCAGACGATTGCGTATGGTTTGATCAGACACTCGAGTTCCAGTCGCAGTCCGCAGATTGTCACGTAATCGGCGTGCAGTGGTTGTGTGTTGACGTAGAGCCATATTGGTGATGTAGCGGTCCTCTCTATTTGTAGTGCTTCGGGGTCTTCCCGAACGTGGACGATTTCTAACAGAATTCGTTGCTTGGTACCGTTGCCACAGTCGGCCAACGACACTCTGACTGACACCAAGTCTCAGAGCAACATTTCTTTGCGTATTGCCATCCTGAAGCCAAGCAATAGCCCTTCCTCGATCTTCGATAGTCAGTTGACGTCGTACCATTGTCGAATTTGGAGTGTGCACCGTACACGAACGCAAGCTCCAATTATATGGAAATTCAGCATTGGGAACATGGAATACACGTGCAAAGCGTGCAAATGAAACGCTTTGTGAAAAAGCAAGTTATGGGCACTTAGCAGACCTTTCGCTTTCGCCCTAATTTACGTGCAAATGTAAGCATGTTTTCGCCATTAGAACTAGTCGACAGTGTCAATGACAGTGGATTTTAATTCATTTATGGGTTGCTTAGACCCACTTTCGTCAACATGGAACAATACCATGCGTGACATTATGGTCTAGCTAATATAATTGACATTCAGAAAATAATGTCGAAAATATCGTCTGACCCTTAAATTCTTTTGAGTAGTATATATATATATATATATATATAATTTTTTTCTCACATGAAATTGTCGGGGAGTGGGATGTTAATAAGTAAATAAACAGGAATTCTGTGAAATTAAAGGTCTCACATACCATAAAGTTGCCTGTATTCATCTAGGTGCATATTAATTTTTATTTTAAAAACCCCCAAACATTAAATACAAAACAAACAAAAAATTCATCTCAATACATGTTAATTAAAACCTTTAAAAAACATTAAATGAAAAATAATTAAATTAAAATTTTCATGTAATAATTTTATTAAATAAATTTATTAAATTAAAAAAAAAATATATATATATATATATATTTTTTTTTTTTATCGTGCATGAGTTGAACATTCACAGACTTTAATCTCAATGCATGTTGTTGAACATAAATTTAAATTAAACTAACTATAACATTAAATTAATTTTAATATTAAATAAAAAACAATTAAATAAAAAAAAAAAGTGTTAAACATTCATTTCAATGCATCTTTAAAAAACAAAACAAACACCCCCCCCCCACCCCCAACATTATTAAATAAAAAATAAATTTAATAATATATATATCTTTTTTGAACATACAAGCAGTTGAACATTCATATATGTAAACCATTACATGGTAACTGCAGGTTTCCTCTAATTATCTGAGTGGTCCTCAACCACAAATCTAACACCATATAGCCATAATTAAGATGTGTTGAGTTGGTTGTTAAATAACAATCCTTCCATCCAATAAATGTTTAAACATATCATCATGGTCATTGGCCACTGGGTCTTAAAAGAAATGGGTTAAAACCTGTTTTCCATCGATGGTGCTGTGGGCTCAAACTATAGTTTGAGTTTTCGTAGTTGATCCAGTTTGGTTAACTTATAATCCACTCTTTCTTTCTTTCTTTTCTTTAACTTTATTAATGTGCCTATATCCAAAACAAGGTTCTGGCACGTTCATCCCACACCCAGACTCTGGCATTACCAGGTGCTGGGCATCGACACAATATATCACCTCTGATCCAATGCTACGTTTAGTTTTCTCCTTTAATCCAGTTTTCTACTGAATTATTTTCTCTTTAATCCAGTGCACCACTGAGTTATTTACTCTTTAGTCCAGTGCACCACTGAGTTACTTCCTCTTTAGTCCAGTGCATCACTGAGTTATTTACTCTTTAGTCCAGTGCACCACTGAGTTACTTCCTCTTTAGTCCAGTGCACCACTGAGATATTTACTCTTTAGTCCAGTGCACCACTCAGTTATTTACTCTTTTGTCCAGTGCACCACTCAGTTATTTCCTCTTTAGTCCAGTGCACCACTGAGTTACTTCCTCTTTAGTCCAGTGCACCACTCAGTTACTTCCTCTTTAGTCCGGTGCACCACTCAGTTACTTCCTCTTTAGTCCAGTGCACCACTTAGTTACTTCCTCTTTAGTCCAGTGCACCACTCAGTTACTTCCTCTTTAGTCCAGTGCTCTACTGAGTTACTTCCTCTTTAGTCCAGTGCACCACTGAGCTACTTCCTCTTTAGTCCAGTGCACCACTGAGTTACTTCCTCTTTAGTCCATTCCACCACTGAGTTACTTCCTCTTTAGTCCAGTGCTCCACTAAGTTACTTCCTCTTTAGTCCAGTGCTCCAATGAGTTACTTCCTCTTTAGTCCAGTGCACCACTCAGTTATTTCCTCTTTAGTCCAGTGCACCACTCAGTTATTTCCTCTTTAGTCCAGTGCACCACTGAGTTATTTCCTCTTTAGTCCAGTGCACCACTGAGTTATTTACTCTTTAGTCCAGTGCACCACTCAGTTATTTACTCTTTTGTCCAGTGCACCACTCAGTTACTTCCTCTTTAGTCCAGTGCACCAATGAGTTACTTCCTCTTTAGTCCAGTGCACCACTGAGTTACTTCTTCTTTAGTCCATTGCACCACTGAGTTACTTCCTCTTTAGTCCAGTGCACCACTCAGTTACTTCCTCTTTAGTCCAGTGCTCCACTGAGTTACTTCCTCTTTAGTCCAGTGCACCACTGAGTTACTTCCTCTTTAGTCCAGTGCACCACTGAGTTACTTCCTCTTTAGTCCAGTGCTCCACTGAGCTACTTCCTCTTTAGTCCAGTGCACCACTGAGTTACTTCCTCTTTAGTCCAGTGCTCCACTGAGTTACTTCCTCTTTAGTCCAGTGCTCCACTGAGTTACTTCCTCTTTAGTCCAGTGCACCACTCAGTTATTTCCTCTTTAGTCCAGTGCACCACTCAGTTATTTCCTGTTTAGTCCAGTACACCACCGAGTTATTTCCTCTTTAGTCCAGTGCACCACTCAGTTATTTCCTCTTTAGTCCAGTGCACTGCTCAGTTATTTCCTCTTTAGTCCAGTGCACCACACTGAGTTACTTCCTCTTTAGTCCAGTGCACCACTAAGTTATTTCCTCTTTAGTCCACTGCACCACTCAGTTATTTCCTCTTTAGTCCAGTGCACCACTCAGTTATTTCCTCTTTAGTCCGGTGCACCACTCTGTTATTTCCTCTTTAGTCCAGTGCACCGCTCAGTTATTTCCTCTTTAGCCCAGTGCACCGCTCAGTTGTTTCCTCTTTAGTCCAGTGCACCACTGAGTTATTTCCTCGTTAGTCCAGTGCACCACCAAGTTATTTCCTTGTTAGTCCAGTGCACCACCGAGTTATTTCCTCTTTAGTCCAGTGCACCACCGAGTTATTTCCTCTTTAGTCCAGTGCACCACCGAGTTATTTCCTCGTTAGTCCAGTGCACCACCGAGTTATTTCCTTGTTAGTCCTGTGCACCACTCAGTTATTTCCTCTTTAGTCCAGTGCACCACCGAGTTATTTCCTCTTTAGTCCAGTGCACCACTCAGTTATTTCCTCTTTAGTCCAGTGCACCGCTCAGTTATTTCCCCTTTAGTCCAGTGCACCAACGAGTTATTTCCTCTTTATTCCAGTGCTCCAATGAACTACTTACTCATTAGTCCAGTACACCACTGAGTGACTTCCTCGTTAGTCCAGTGCACCACTGAGTTATTTCCTCTTTAGTCCAGTGCACCGCGCAGTTATTTCCTCTTTAGTCCAGTGCACCACTCAGTTATTTCCTCTTTAGTCCAGTGCACCACCGAGTTATTTCCTCTTTAGTCCAGTGCACCACTCAGTTACTTCCTCTTTAGTCCAGTGCACGACTGAGTTACTTCCTCTTTAGTCCAGTGCTCCACTGAGTTACTTCCTCTTTAGTCCAGTGCACCAATGAGTTACTTCCTCTTTAGTCCAGTGCACCACTGAGTTACTTCTTCTTTAGTCCATTGCACCACTGAGTTACTTCCTCTTTAGTCCAGTGCACCACTCAGTTACTTCCTCTTTAGTCCAGTGCTCCACTGAGTTACTTCCTCTTTAGTCCAGTGCACCACTGAGTTACTTCCTCTTTAGTCCAGTGCACCACTGAGTTACTTCCTCTTTAGTCCAGTGCTCCACTGAGCTACTTCCTCTTTAGTCCAGTGCACCACTGAGTTACTTCCTCTTTAGTCCAGTGCTCCACTGAGTTACTTCCTCTTTAGTCCAGTGCTCCACTGAGTTACTTCCTCTTTAGTCCAGTGCACCACTCAGTTATTTCCTCTTTAGTCCAGTGCACCACTCAGTTATTTCCTGTTTAGTCCAGTACACCACCGAGTTATTTCCTCTTTAGTCCAGTGCACCACTCAGTTATTTCCTCTTTAGTCCAGTGCACTGCTCAGTTATTTCCTCTTTAGTCCAGTGCACCACACTGAGTTACTTCCTCTTTAGTCCAGTGCACCACTAAGTTATTTCCTCTTTAGTCCACTGCACCACTCAGTTATTTCCTCTTTAGTCCAGTGCACCACTCAGTTATTTCCTCTTTAGTCCGGTGCACCACTCTGTTATTTCCTCTTTAGTCCAGTGCACCGCTCAGTTATTTCCTCTTTAGCCCAGTGCACCGCTCAGTTATTTCCTCTTTAGTCCAGTGCACCACTGAGTTATTTCCTCGTTAGTCCAGTGCACCACCAAGTTATTTCCTTGTTAGTCCAGTGCACCACCGAGTTATTTCCTCTTTAGTCCAGTGCACCACCGAGTTATTTCCTCTTTAGTCCAGTGCACCACCGAGTTATTTCCTCGTTAGTCCAGTGCACCACCGAGTTATTTCCTTGTTAGTCCTGTGCACCACTCAGTTATTTCCTCTTTAGTCCAGTGCACCACCGAGTTATTTCCTCTTTAGTCCAGTGCACCACTCAGTTATTTCCTCTTTAGTCCAGTGCACCGCTCAGTTATTTCCCCTTTAGTCCAGTGCACCACCGAGTTATTTCCTCTTTATTCCAGTGCTCCAATGAACTACTTCCTCTTTAGTCCAGTACACCACTGAGTGACTTCCTCGTTAGTCCAGTGCACCACTGAGTTATTTCCTCTTTAGTCCAGTGCACCGCGCAGTTATTTCCTCTTTAGTCCAGTGCACCACTCAGTTATTTCCTCTTTAGTCCAGTGCACCACCGAGTTATTTCCTCTTTAGTCCAGTGCACCACTCAGTTACTTCCTCTTTAGTCCAGTGCACGACTGAGTTACTTCCTCTTTAGTCCAGTGCTCCACTGAGTTACTTCCTCTTTAGTCCAGTGCTCCACTGAGTTACTTCCTCTTTAGTCCAGTGCACCACTCAGTTACTTCCTCTTTAGTCCAGTGCTCCACTGAGTTACTTCCTCTTTAGTCCAGTGCTCCACTGAGTTACTTCCTCTTTAGTCCAGTGCACCACTGAGTTACTTCCTCTTTAGTCCAGTGCTCCACTGAGTTACTTCCTCTTTAGTCCAGTGCACCACTGAGTTACTTCCTCTTTAGTCCAGTGCACCACTCAGTTACTTCCTCTTTAGTCCAGTGCACCACTCAGTTACTTCCTCTTTAGTCCAGTGCACCACTCAGTTACTTCCTCTTTAGTCCAGTGCACCACTGAGTTACTTCCTCTTTAGTCCAGTGCTCCACTGAGTTACTTCCTCTTTAGTCCAGTGCACCACTGAGTTACTTCCTCTTTAGTCCAGTGCTCCACTGAGTTACTTCCTCTTTAGTCCAGTGCACCACTGAGTTACTTCCTCTTTAGTCCAGTGCACCACTGAGTTATTTCCTCGTTAGTCCAGTGCACCACCGAGTTATTTCCTCGTTAGTCCAGTGCACCACTCAGTTATTTCCTCTTTAGTCCAGTGCACCACTCAGTTATTTCCTCTTTAATCCAGTGCACCGCTGAGTTATTTCCTTTTTAGTCCAGTGCACCGCTGAGTTATTTCCTCGTTAGTCCAGTGCACCACCGAGTTATTTCCTCTTTAGTCCAGTGCACCACTCAGTTATTTCCTCTTTAGTCCAGTGCACCACTCAGTTATTTCCTCTTTAGTCCAGTGCACCACTGAGTTATTTCCTCTTTAGTCCAGTGCACCACTGAGTTATTTCCTCTTTAGTCCAGTGCACCACTCAGTTATTTACTCTTTAGTCCAGTGCACCACTCAGTTACTTCCTCTTTAGTCCAGTGCACCACTGAGTTACTTCCTCTTTAGTCCAGTGCACCACTGAGTTACTTCCTCTTTAGTCCAGTGCACCACTGAGTTACTTCCTCTTTAGTCCAGTGCACCACTCAGTTACTTCCTCTTTAGTCCAGTGCACCACTGAGTTATTTCCTCTTTAGTCCAGTGCACCACTGAGTTACTTCCTCTTTAGTCCAGTGCACCACTGAGTTACTTCCTCTTTAGTCCAGTGCACCACTGAGTTACTTCCTCTTTAGTCCAGTGCACCACTGAGTTACTTCCTCTTTAGTCCAGTGCTCCACTGAGTTACTTCCTCTTTAGTCCAGTGCTCCACTGAGTTACTTCCTCTTTAGTCCAGTGCACCACTCAGTTATTTCCTCTTTAGTCCAGTGCACCACTCAGTTATTTCCTCTTTAGTCCAGTGCACCACTCAGTTATTTCCTCTTTAGTCCAGTGCACCACTCAGTTATTTCCTCTTTAGTCCAGTGCACCACTCAGTTATTTCCTCTTTAGTCCAGTGCACCACTGAGTTACTTCCTCTTTAGTCCAGTGCACCACTAAGTTATTTCCTCTTTAGTCCAGTGCACCACTCAGTTATTTCCTCTTTAGTCCAGTGCACCACTCAGTTATTTCCTCTTTAGTCCAGTGCACCACTCAGTTATTTCACCACTCACCACTCTGTTATTTCCTCTTTAGTCCAGTGCACCGCTCAGTTATTTCCTCTTTAGCCCAGTGCACCGCTCAGTTATTTCCTCTTTAGTCCAGTGCACCACTGAGTTATTTCCTCGTTAGTCCAGTGCACCACCAAGTTATTTCCTTGTTAGTCCAGTGCACCACCGAGTTATTTCCTCTTTAGTCCAGTGCACCACCGAGTTATTTCCTCTTTAGTCCAGTGCACCACCGAGTTATTTCCTCGTTAGTCCAGTGCACCACCGAGTTATTTCCTTGTTAGTCCTGTGCACCACTCAGTTATTTCCTCTTTAGTCCAGTGCACCACCGAGTTATTTCCTCTTTAGTCCAGTGCACCACTCAGTTATTTCCTCTTTAGTCCAGTGCACCACCGAGTTATTTCCTCTTTAGTCCAGTGCTCCACTGAGTTACTTCCTCTTTAGTCCAGTGCACCACTGAGTTACTTCCTCTTTAGTCCAGTGCACCACTGAGTTATTTCCTCTTTAGTCCAGTGCACCACGCAGTTATTTCCTCTTTAGTCCAGTGCACCCACTCAGTTATTTCCTCTTTAGTCCAGTGCACCACCGAGTTATTTCCTCTTTAGTCCAGTGCACCACTCAGTTACTTCCTCTTTAGTCCAGTGCACCACTGAGTTACTTCCTCTTTAGTCCAGTGCTCCACTGAGTTACTTCCTCTTTAGTCCAGTGCACCAATGAGTTACTTCCTCTTTAGTCCAGTGCACCACTGAGTTACTTCTTCTTTAGTCCATTGCACCACTGAGTTACTTCCTCTTTAGTCCAGTGCACCACTCAGTTACTTCCTCTTTAGTCCAGTGCTCCACTGAGTTACTTCCTCTTTAGTCCAGTGCACCACTGAGTTACTTCCTCTTTAGTCCAGTGCACCACTGAGTTACTTCCTCTTTAGTCCAGTGCTCCACTGAGCTACTTCCTCTTTAGTCCAGTGCACCACTGAGTTACTTCCTCTTTAGTCCAGTGCTCCACTGAGTTACTTCCTCTTTAGTCCAGTGCTCCACTGAGTTACTTCCTCTTTAGTCCAGTGCACCACTCAGTTATTTCCTCTTTAGTCCAGTGCACCACTCAGTTATTTCCTGTTTAGTCCAGTACACCACCGAGTTATTTCCTCTTTAGTCCAGTGCACCACTCAGTTATTTCCTCTTTAGTCCAGTGCACTGCTCAGTTATTTCCTCTTTAGTCCAGTGCACCACACTGAGTTACTTCCTCTTTAGTCCAGTGCACCACTAAGTTATTTCCTCTTTAGTCCACTGCACCACTCAGTTATTTCCTCTTTAGTCCAGTGCACCACTCAGTTATTTCCTCTTTAGTCCGGTGCACCACTCTGTTATTTCCTCTTTAGTCCAGTGCACCGCTCAGTTATTTCCTCTTTAGCCCAGTGTACCGCTCAGTTATTTCCTCTTTAGTCCAGTGCACCACTGAGTTATTTCCTCGTTAGTCCAGTGCACCACCAAGTTATTTCCTTGTTAGTCCAGTGCACCACCGAGTTATTTCCTCTTTAGTCCAGTGCACCACCGAGTTATTTCCTCTTTAGTCCAGTGCACCACCGAGTTATTTCCTCGTTAGTCCAGTGCACCACCGAGTTATTTCCTTGTTAGTCCTGTGCACCACTCAGTTATTTCCTCTTTAGTCCAGTGCACCACCGAGTTATTTCCTCTTTAGTCCAGTGCACCACTCAGTTATTTCCTCTTTAGTCCAGTGCACCGCTCAGTTATTTCCCCTTTAGTCCAGTGCACCACCGAGTTATTTCCTCTTTATTCCAGTGCTCCAATGAACTACTTCCTCTTTAGTCCAGTACACCACTGAGTGACTTCCTCGTTAGTCCAGTGCACCACTGAGTTATTTCCTCTTTAGTCCAGTGCACCGCGCAGTTATTTCCTCTTTAGTCCAGTGCACCACTCAGTTATTTCCTCTTTAGTCCAGTGCACCACCGAGTTATTTCCTCTTTAGTCCAGTGCACCACTCAGTTACTTCCTCTTTAGTCCAGTGCACGACTGAGTTACTTCCTCTTTAGTCCAGTGCTCCACTGAGTTACTTCCTCTTTAGTCCAGTGCTCCACTGAGTTACTTCCTCTTTAGTCCAGTGCTCACTGAGTTACTTCCTCTTTAGTCCAGTGCTCCACTGAGTTACTTCCTCTTTAGTCCAGTGCTCCACTGAGTTACTTCCTCTTTAGTCCAGTGCTCCACTGAGCTACTTCCTCTTTAGTCCAGTGCACCACTGAGTTACTTCCTCTTTAGTCCAGTGCACCACTCAGTTACTTCCTCTTTAGTCCAGTGCACCACTCAGTTACTTCCTCTTTAGGCCAGTGCACCACTCAGTTACTTCCTCTTTAGTCCAGTGCACCACTGAGCTACTTCCTCTTTAGTCCAGTGCTCCACTGAGTTACTTCCTCGTTAGTCCAGTGCACCACTGAGTTACTTCCTCTTTAGTCCAGTGCTCCACTGAGTTACTTCCTCTTTAGTCCAGTGCACCACTGAGTTACTTCCTCTTTAGTCCAGTGCACCACTGAGTTATTTCCTCGTTAGTCCAGTGCACCACCGAGTTATTTCCTCGTTAGTCCAGTGCACCACTCAGTTATTTCCTCTTTAGTCCAGTGCACCACCGAGTTATTTCCTCTTTAATCCAGTGCACCACTCAGTTATTTCCTCTTTAGTCCAGTGCACCACTCAGTTATTTCCTCTTTAATCCAGTGCACCACTGAGTTATTTCCCTGTTGATTGACTGTTTATTTATTTTAATTCTTAATGGCTCATTGGGTAGGTGTAAGGCCACTACACCCTCTTCTCTCTCACTAACCACTAACCAACTAACAACTAACCCACTGTCCTGGACAGACTGCCCAGATAGCTGAGGTGTGTGCCCAGGACAGCGTGCTTGAACCTTAATTGGATATAAGCATGAAAATAAGTTGAAATGAAAGGAATAAACAGTACGTAGGTTAATGCTTGGACAAACCATGGCATAATTATTTCAACTTGCTGCTTAGCCACTCTGACAATGGTGGTTTATTTTGTATTGAAAAATAATATATACTTGTTGCTGGCTTACTGGGATTTATAGTATTACAGAACATTGCACTGCATGACTATTTTATCATCCTGCAAAATCCAGGTACATTTGTTTCTCTAGTTCTGAGACTCATTCCTGACGTTACTTGTTAAGTATTACCTAACCACCAACTTGCCAGAGGGAATGGAACAAAATGGCTGCACCCGTTATATATATCAGCTGTCACATTTAACCATTTTATTAATTAAATATAATAATATACTTATTAATATTAAGCAATAATGTGCATTATATATCACTGAATATGCATACCAGTTCAAAAGCCTTGCTTAAGCATTCCTTTAAAATCTATATTTATATAAAGTAGCTAGGACAGAAAAATGTGCCATATATATATGTGTATGTATGTATATATATATATATATATATATATATATAAAACTCCACTATTTTTGTATGCAAATTAGAAAACAATTGACTTGTAGTAGATTTCATAGTATGAAAAAAGGCATTCCTGTGGAAAGGACTACAGGTTATAATCTAAGTTATAATTTACTTTATAGACATTTAGGTTACAACCCCCCACCCGCAAACAATATAGTATTTGGAGTTATTTTCATGAACCTAATTATTTATTTTTTAGAAATCTTAGCCCAGGTTTATTGGTTGTTTCTTGTTTTGTTTCCCTAGCGAGTTGTTTATTATTATTATTATTATAGTTAAACTGATTTTAAAAATAAGAAATCTTAGCCCAGGTTTATTGGTTGTTTCTTCTTTTGTTTTTTATTATTATTATAGTTAAACTTATTTTTAAAAATAAGAAATCTTAGCCCAGGTTTATTGGTTGTTTCTTCTTTTGTTTTTTATTATTATTATAGTTAAACTTATTTTTAAAAATAAGAAATGTTAGCCCAGGTTTATTGGTTGTTTCTCCTTTTGTTGTTTATTATTATTATGGCTAAACTTATTTTAAAAATTAAGAAATCTTAGCCCAGGTTTATTGGTTGTTTCTTCTTTTGCCTCCCCAGTGAGTTGTTCCGCACCGGCCCGCGTCCACGTAGCCGCGCCGGGACGGCCAAGTCGAGCCAGAACGACTTGCGGGGCTCCCAGAATCTCCACAACGAGAAAACTGCCAAAATGGATGCCCTGTACAACTGCACTGGCGACGAGCAGACGGCTAACGACATGACGGGAACACCAGATGAGGTGGTTGTCAGGGATGCGACCCCGGCTCACGCGGATCACGTACGTCACGGCATGCATGAGTTGGTCACCACGACCTCCACCGGCACGCGCTCCTGTCCCGACGTTTCCCACACTCTGTATAACTGCTTGCTGTGCTCCCCGCTAACAAACGCATGCTCAGAACACAGGTTCGAAAACAGATGTCCCACCTGTGGCATCCACCACAACCAGATCCAACATCAGCAGCATCACCATAGAGACACACGCAACGTTTGTGCTCCCAGGACGTCTCAGGTGCTGAGGCCAGGATGGAATGCTGTGTATTCCAACATCGACGAGTTGAAGGTCGAGTCGTGTGTCCCTGACCTTGACCCTGACCCTGACCCCAACCATGACCTTGACTTTGAACATCAGAATGTGCACACTTTGAGTAGATTTAAGAGTAATGATAACAGACATAGTGCATCATCGATTCTATTGCGTCCAGCTTCTTATAGTTCACAACTCGAGTCCAGACAGTTATCAGATCAAGGTGCGAGAGAAAGCGATAGCTGTGCTCGGGGAAGTAGTATGGGAAGTGACAGGACTACGTCAGATCTGTACGCTGTTCCCCACAAACCTCGGCTCAAGTCCAACCTGGACGAATTGGGTAAAGCCAATTCTCTCGTAGACTCGTTTGACAGCATGGATTCTCAAACGAATTCCGGCACCAGTGCCGGATCACCCGTCACGGTGAAGTCTTTCAACGGTGTCATTTACAGAGACTCGTTAAATCAAAATGTTACACCTCTTACACCATACAGCGAAGTCGCAGCAAATTCCTCCCCACCTCCAAGGATCGCCATGGAAACGGAGGAGGAGAAGGAGGAGTTGGA
Organism: Gigantopelta aegis; assembly: GCF_016097555.1. Taxonomy (NCBI): domain Eukaryota; kingdom Metazoa; phylum Mollusca; class Gastropoda; order Neomphalida; family Peltospiridae; genus Gigantopelta; species Gigantopelta aegis. The sequence goes on from NC_054709.1 coordinate 3,519,741, forward strand.
GGATCAATGTAAAGGAAGTTCCGACCTCCACCCATTTGAGGTGGACAGTCAGCAGGGAGGAAGTGATGTAGAGATCCCCCTCATAACTAGGTCAGAGAGTCTACAGCTGGCGGGTGACGCCAGGGAGCAGACGGGATGCAAATACTGTGATAGCTCGAACCCAAGGTTAAAGAAACTCTGCTCGGGTCACAGGACGTTTTGGTCGCCTCATTTGAAAAACGACCGAACTTTCCCAGTGTCAGCCCAGCACGAGCAAGGGCGCTGGTTGCTGTCGGCAGATTCACAGGACGTCGCTGACGATGGTGTCCATGGCAACAAACGTGAAACAACTGTTTGATTTTTGGTCAAGATTTGTGTGTTTTTGTTTTTGTTTTGTATTTTCAGAAAACCGCTGTAACTGATTCATGGGGAAACAGTTTTAGAAAACTGAAACAACTGTTTGATTGGTCAGGATTTTTTGCTTTTGTTTTTATTGTCAGAACACCGATGTAACTGCATGACTCATTGGACAGAGTTTTAGAAAACTGTAAAACAATATCTGAGTGGTCAGATTATGGAAAAGAAACATTTATTGTTTAGAGAAGATACTTAAAGAGTTGACAGAGCTAAGAAGCGGGGCGTGAAAGAATAAAGTGTACAGGATCTAGAAAGAAAATGTAAAACTAAACTGCGTTATGTTTTAGAGAAGAAACATGACAGTTTAAAATTCAGATAGTTTAGGAATGAACGTGAAATAATAGTTTGAGTGAGCAGTGTTTAATGTGAATGGACATCATTTAGAAGACAAACGTTACTGATCAGCTATAACTGGTGGAAGAAACAGAAAGAAATGTAAAGTCACAGTTTGAAACAGGTTTAAAACATGCCAATATTTAAAGCGACATACCCTAGGTTTTAAACACTAAGGCATATTTTTTACTATTGGAGTCGTTTTTGATAAAAGAAACCATACTTTACTTAGATTTTATTGTTTAGATTATCCATTTCCGTACATTTGAAGTGTTTATGGTCATCCTGATGTTTTTAATGTCACAAAATGCATTTATCATTTTTTTTTAATGCGTGTGCGTCTGAAAAGTAACAATTATGAAGTCGAGTTTTAGTCTATTTTTAGAGGGTATTTCACAATTTTAAAGTCACAAACTCATGTTTCACTCAATTGTAACTTTTATCCAAATGTGTTACAGGTTTGTAGATTAACTAAACTTAGTGTAAATTTTCACGGGTGTTGAAACTAGAGTCTGTCCCTTTAACTAAACTTAGTGTTAATTTTCATGGGTTCAAACTAGGGTATGTCCCTTTAACTAAACGTAGTGTTAATTTTCACGTGTTGAAACTAGGGTCTGTCCCTTTAACTAAACTTAGTGTTAATTTTCACGGGTTGAAACTAGGGTCTGTCCCTTTAACTAAACTTAGTGTTAATTTTCACGGGTTGAAACTAGGGTCTGTCCCTTTAACTAAACTTAGTGTTAATTTTCACGGGTTGAAACTAGGGTCTGTCCCTTTAACTAAACTTAGTGTTAATTTTCACGGGTTGAAACTAGGGTCTGTCCCTTTAACTAAACTTAGTGTAAATTTTCACGGGTTGAAACTAGGGTCTGTCCCTTTAACCAAACTTAGTGTTAATTTTCACGGGTTGAAACTAGGGTCTGTCCCTTTAACTAAACTAGGGTTGAAACTGGGTCCCCTTTAACCAAACTTAGTGTAAATTTTCACGGGTTGAAACTAGGGTCTGTCCCTTTAACCAAACTTAGTGTTAATTTTCACGGGTTGAAACTAGGGTCAGTCCCTTTAAAGCACAATAGTGTCGGTGAAAAATTGTAGAGAAAAGAAATGTAAACCAAACAAAATGTTTTACCTGTTCAGCGGTTTGAATAGACAAATTTGTTTATAATGAAATCACTTATAATCGCTTTTGTTGAATATCCTTTGCTTACAAATGACAACAGCAAGAAAAAAGAAGAAAATTATGTGTTATTTGATGACGCACAAATCACGACATAATTGATGATATTTTGAGTTTTTTAACTATTTATTAAAGGGACAGACCCTAGTTTTTAAACACCAAGGCATATTTTTCACTAGAAGAGATGTTTATGATCACTGAAATCAAACATTACTTATATTTTATTGTTTAGATTATCCATTTCCGTACAACCAAAAGTGTTTCTGGCGATCCTCGTGTTTCCAACACCATAAAAAGTATTTTGTCATATTTTTAAAAACGCATGTACGTCTGAGAAGTAATGGTTATGGAGTCAGATTTTAGTCTGTTTTTAAGAGTATAATTTCAGCGTCTCAGATTCTTGCTTCACGCTGTTGTATCCAAATTAACCAAACTTAGTGTCCATTTTAACGGGTTGAAACTAGAGTCTAGGTGAAAAATATGCTGTAGTGTTTAAACACTAGGTCCGTCCCTTTAATGTATTGTGTACCAGCATAAATCCTTTAGTTAAAAGTTGTAGCATCATTTTTTTTAAACTGGATCGACTCAACAGTATTAAAATGTTTGAACATAGTGTCATTTATGCTGTAACTTAGAAGTTTGTTTTGTTTTGGGGGGTTTTAATGACACCACTGAAGCACATCGATTAATTGGATGTCAAACTGGTAATTCTGACTCGTAATCATCAGAGGAAACCCGCTACATTTTTTTTAATAAAGCAAGGGATCTTTTATATGCACTTTCCTACAGACAGGAAAACACGTACCACGGCCTTTGTCCAGTTGTGGTGCACTGGTTGGAATCAGGAAAAACCCAATCAGCTGAATGGATCCACTGAGGTGGTTCGATCCTGCGATGCAAGCACCTCGAGCAAGCACTCAACCGACTGAGCTAAGTCCCGCCCCCCTGTAACTTAGAAAGGAAATCAACCCTTTTTTTTGCATAATTTTATCATGATGACAATCATTTTTCTTAACACGCAGTAAGACACCAGTTGCTCATATTTTTTTTTAATACAAAATGGCTACAACATTTAGTCTTTGGCTAATAAAATGTTCTGAAATTTAAAATTAGCCACATTTTAATAATTTTGAAGGCAATTGCTCTACAAATGTGAAAATGAGCTAAAACCAAAGTTTGTTGCAGTTTGAGTCCTGTTATAAGGTCATCGTGTATATAACACCCACCTCCCTACAAAACACACTGCATGTGTTCATCATAGACAGTGTACAGGATGTATACTACCAAATTAAATCCCATAGACGACAATAGTACCATATGTGGCTAAAACTCCTACCTGCAGTGTATCAATCAACATAAACGCCACACATATAAATACTACCACCCCTCACTCTTAATGTCAATCAGAAATAATTGGGGGTCAAGCTGCTCATTTCTGAGATAACGGGTAGTGTCTATGACTACCCTAGTTCCGCACAACATTTGCATACTTTTATTTACAGGTACCCCATACATGTTTCAAGCACAAGGCTACTTGACACTGGTACTAGATGAAAATAAAATTGCATACATTTTTTGCCCAGTTGAAACTTTTTTTCTTTTTTTTTACAACCAACACTCTCACATTTATCACCAATCACAGGACTTGTGGTGTTCACTTCTCTATCAAAAGTTGGGTGTACCTCGAACTTTGACCCAGCTGGAAGTTACTTGGTTTAGTACTACGTATAATGAAATTTGCTCTATCGCGTACCTTTACCATAGTTCGACACCCAATAGCCAATGTATTTTGCGTGCTGGGGTGTTGTTAAACATCTATTCTATTCTATTCTGTTATTCTGTTGTAGTCTATTCTATTCTATTGGGCACCTGTCTTAATACAACTGTAGAACAAGTTGACTAGATACTAGTATTATTGTTTAAGCATCTAACTGCCACAATCTAATTAAAATTAGCTCTACTATTACATGTGGATCTAACAGCAGCCCATTGGAGATCATTTCCAGTTGACCTTTCATTCGACCAATTAAAACTTTAATTGCAAAAATCATACCAGTGATTTGAAAAGAATTTGAAAACATTCAGTATTATGCCGAGGGTATATGAAATGATTCGGGTGAATTACGAAGTATGCCGGAAACTAATTTCAATATAAAATTTTATATAAAATTTGTTACAAGACGGAAAAAAACCCTGTGATGGTATAGCCATAAAATCTGTTTATACTAGTATACAATCCAGAGTTTATTACTGCAGTTTTCCCCGTTTTTTCAATGCTGAAATAGACCAAAGTTTGCCTATTGCATAAATAGTCTTGCGCGATATTTTTTGAATTTGTATGCTCCCAAATAACGCAATAAAAGGCAAAGTGTAATTGGTTGATATTTAAATTGTTATTTATAGATGAAATGTCACCTGGACATGGGAGTCCACGCAATGCTGTTAGATCTACTGGTAGACCAGTAGAGCTAATTTTAATCAGACTGCAACTGCCATAAGATATATTAATATTTCCCAAATTTATCTTGTATGTAGTTCTACACTTATATCCAGTTTATGTCACATATGAATGTTTTATTTGACACACTCAACACATTTTATTTATGGTTATATGGTGCCAGACATATAGTTAAGGACCACACAGATATTGAGAGAGGATCTTTTATATGCACCATCCAACAGACAGGGTAGTACATACCACAGCCTTTGTTACACCAGTTGTGGAGCACTGGCTGGAACGAGAAATAGCCCAATGGGTCCACCGATGGGGATTGATCCCATACCTACCACGCATTAAGCGAAGACTTTACCACTGGGCTACATCCCACATCTATTGAAAGAGGGGTGGGATTTAGCTCATTTGGTTGAGTGCTCGCCTGAGGTGCTTGCATCGCAGGATCGAACCACCTCATTGAATCCATTCAACTGATTGTAGTTTTTTTCTCTCATTCAAACCAGTGCTCCACAACTGGTCAAAAGCCGTGGTATGTGCTTTACTGAGATCCCTTGCTGCTAATGGGAAAATGTAGCGGGTTTCCTCTGATGACTACTTACCAGAATAACCAAAGCAAACAAAGCAAACTATAACTATTGAAATAATACAAACTTGCTTTGGTGACCTACTTACCATGCCCCCAGAAATTAACATTTCACCTCAGGAACCCGACTAAATAAAATGTTACAATGTATTTAAATCATGTATGAATGTAAAGAAAATTAGTTGGCACTAAGATGGAAAAAAAAACGAGAGAGAGAGAGAGAGAGAGAGAGAGAGAGAGAGAGAGAGAGAGAGAGAGAGAGAGAGAGAGAGAGAGAGAGAGAGAGAGAGATGTATAGAGGGATATGGAGAGAGACAGAGAGATAACAAGAGATAGAAGGGGAGAGATGAAGCGAGAGATGGGGAGGGAGGGAGAGAGAGAGAAAGACAGAGAGAGAGAGAGATAGGAGAGAGATGGACAGACAGACAGACAGAAATAAAGAAAGAAATATTGAGAGAGACAGAGAGAGAGAGAAAGAGAGCGAGGAGGGAGTGAGAGGGAGGGAGACCGAGACAAAGACAGATAGTATTACCTTCCAATCACATGTAATCAATTTTGTTACAGCCTTAATTGTGAAACATATTTGTTAAAATTCTTAGTGCCGAATTTACTGAGCCTATTTTTCTTAAATGCAGGTGTTTAAGCATTGTAAATACATGTACATACAGATTCACGCTTTAAGTCAAAAACAGGCTTTGGAAAATTTCGGCTCAGAATGTCCTTGCTTCATTTCATTCCTGTTTTAAAGAATTATCATTTATATTTATTGTAATAAAAATAATATGTACTTAATTTATCATCACTGAGAGTATAGTATTGTATGTTGTGTTGCTAATACGATAAAAGTAATATTTATATCACTGTGCATACATCGAACAGTTGAGCCATTAACTATTTGGTATCTTGGTTCGGCAGCACTTTAAGTTACTTGACGGCAGTAATTAATGCTAACAATATTAAAGTAACAGACCCTAGTTTATAAACGCTACAACATATTTTTGTTACTACTAGAGCCGTTTGTGATGATTAAAATGAGACATTTCTTGTATTTTATTGTTGAGGTTATCTGTTTCCCTATATCCAACGTTTTGCTGGTCATCATGGTGTTTGTAAAACTACGAAATGCATTTTTCATATTTTTAAAAACGCACATGTGTCGGAGAAGTAACGCTTATCGAGTCGAGTTCTAGTCTATTTTTAAGGGCATTTCCCCATTGGCCAACTCCATCATGATAGTTGATAGTCTGACGCTAGCATTAAACACGAAATAGACAGTTTAAAATGTGCTAATGCAGCGTTAAATGCTCGTTTACTTTAATTCTATTTCTGTCATAGTATGTACAATGACACGAAAAACATGAACTATTGCTCACAACAGATGTTTTAAATGTTGACCTTGACCTTGAGGACTGATCTTGTTTTCAGTCTTACAGTATTTATTTATTTGAAATAAAATGTATACATGTTGTTTTATTGAATGCATGTGTTGCAACATTAAGTATTACTTTTTCTGCCAAGGCGAGAAACATGAAGATGGAATTAAACCAATGGATAGACATCCCATGTCCTCAGTACTCAGAGGGCACCATCATACACCACACATAAAGAGACCTCTCTCTCTCAGTTTCTCTCTCTCTCTGTCGCTCGCTCACCTCACTCTCTCTGTGTCTCTCTTTCTCTCTCTCCATCTCTCTCTGTCTCTCTCCTCCCTCCCTCCCCCCTCTCTCTCTCTCTCTCTCTCTCTCTCTCCATCTCTCATTACTCTCCATCTCTCTCTGTCTGTCTGTCTGTTGGTGTGTGTGTGGAAGGATTTCCATTAAAAATTAGCCACCAAATAGCCGTAGTTTTAAAATGTACTGAGGTATCATTCAACACATTTTCTTTGTTTTCCCCTTCAATTACTAGTATAGAGGTATCAGGGGCCTAGCTTGGCATTTTCAGGTGGTACACAGACTTTTTCGGCGATGGAATAAAACCTGCGTATATAGAAGCTAGGCCCCGGAGTATATCATACTCCCTTTGTATTACGTGCACCCCCTTAACCAGTAACTAACACTCTTATACTATTATATACTCTTCAAAAGAGCTCATGGGGAACTGTAATAAGAATTTACAATTGAAGAGTTTAGGTGCAAAATGCGATATATCCATTTTTCATTTTCAGTAAAAGTGACTGTTTTAATTGGCGTATATCGTGTTTTGATAAAAAAAAACACCCCGGAATTTACCCAATACAATTTCATAAGGATCAATCACATTTTGTGGGAAATCAGCGGGCCTACGATTAGCCCTTACTGACATACAATAATGGCTTTAACTATAAAAAGAGAAAGAAAATGGTTTATATCGCGTTTTGCGCCTGAACTCTTCAGTTGCCAAAATTGTAAGGTATATTAGCTGTGGGGAAAGGTAGTTCAGTTTTACAGTAGGTTTTATGACCACCAAAGATCTTGAAGGACGATTTGGGGTCACAAGTGAAATTTGAAAGTTGACATTTTTTTAATCAGTAAATCACAAATTCAAACAATAAAAATGACTAAAAACAAAACAATAACAACTGTATGATCAACAGAATGAAAAAAACAGATTGACAGAAATAATGTTCCACAGTGATTAATCAACCTTCCTGGAAATTGTCAAAATCGAGAATGACATCCCACACACGTGTAGGGAACAACTGCGTGATACACATGCAAACTATGGAATGTGTTTCGGTGTGTTGATAAACAGACCTGAACGTTCTTTACTATGATGTCTGTGATCAAAACGTATGTTCGATCTAATAGTTGATATTAACATTAATATTTCATATTCCCCTACTTTTTTTGAAGAGTATATTATCTTAGACTCTTGGCTGACATTTATGCATTATTAAGCTGCATGGATTCTGCAAATCACCATTATATATATATGCTAATTGGGAGGGATTTAGCTCAGTCGGTTGAGTGCTCAATTGAGGTGCTCGCGTCGCAGGATCGAACCTCCTCGGTGGATCCATTCAGCTGATTGTTTTTTTTTCTCATTCCAGTTTCAGATACCCCCAAAATGTTAGTAATATTTTAGAGATGTACACACCACCCCTAACCCCACTTTCAAAAAAGGTAAATAAAAATATAACACAGGGTGGTCTGAGGCTTGTAATTTGAATTTGAACTCTGGCTCAAACATGGAAAAAAACCCACCACCCCAAAAATCATCAATGGATTCAATGCCCATATTTTAAGTGGAATTGGGGCTAAAATTTAAAAAGTGGATACAAGGCCTTTACATGGAGATTGAAAGCTCAGATTTAGAGAGTGGATACAAGGCCTTTACATAGAGATAGAAAGCTGAGATTTAGCGAGTGGATACAAGGCCTTTACATGGAGATAGAAAGCTCAGATTTAGAGAGTGGATACATGGCCTTTACATAGAGATAGAAAGCTGAGATTTAGAGAGTGGATACATGGCCTTTACATGGAGATAGAAAGCTGAGATTTAGCGAGTGGATACATGGCCTTTACATAGAGATAGAAAGCTGAGATTTAGCGAGTGGATACAAGGCCTTTACATGGAGATAGAAAGCTGAGATTTAGAGAGTGGATACATGGCCTTTACATGGAGATAGAAAGCTGAGATTTAGCGAGTGGATACAAGGCCTTTACATGGAGATAGAAAGCTGAGATTTAGAGAGTGGATACAAGGCCTTTACATGGAGATAGAAAGCTGAGATTTAGAGATTGGCCTTTACATAGAGATAGAAAGCTGGATACGAGTGGATACAAGGCCTTTACATGGAGATAGAAAGCTGAGATTTAGCGAGTGGATACATGGCCTTTACATAGAGATAGAAAGCTGAGATTTAGCGAGTGGATACAAGGCCTTTACATGGAGATAGAAAGCTCAGATTTAGAGAGTGGATACATGGCCTTTACATAGAGATAGAAAGCTGAGATTTAGCGAGTGGATACAAGGCCTTTACATGGAGATAGAAAGCTGAGATTTAGCGAGTGGATACATGGCCTTTACATGGAGATAGAAAGCTGAGATTTAGCGAGTGGATACAAGGCCTTTACATGGAGATAGAAAGCTGAGATTTAGCGAGTGGATACAAGGCCTTTACATGGAGATTGAAAGCTGAGATTTAGAGAGTGGATACATGGCCTTTACATGGAGATTGAAAGCTGAGATTTAAAGAGTGGATACAAGGCCTTTACATAGAGATAGAAAGCTGAGATTTAGAGAGTGGATACAAGGCCTTTACATAGAGATAGAAAGCTGAGATTTAGCGAGTGGATACAAGGCCTTTACATGGAGATTGAAAGCTGAGATTTAGAGAGTGGATACATGGCCTTTACATGGAGGTAGAAAGCTCAGATTTAGAGAGTGGATACAAGGCCTTTACATGGAGATTGAAAGCTCAGATTTAGAGAGTGGATACAAGGCCTTTACATGGAGATTGAAAGCTGAGATTTAGAGAGTGGATACAAGGCCTTTACATGGAGATTGAAAGCTGAGATTTAGAGAGTGGATACAGATTTAGGCCTTTACATGGAGATTGAAAGCTGAGATTTAGATGGATACAAGGCCTTTACATGGAGATGGAAAGCTGAGATTTAGGCCTTTAAGGCCTTTACATGGAGATGGAGAAAAGCTGAGATTTAGAGAGTGGATACAAGGCCTTTACATGGAGATTGAAAGCTGAGATTTAGAGAGTGGATACAAGGCCTTTACATGGAGATTGAAAGCTGAGATTTAGAGAGTGGATACAAGGCCTTTACATGGAGGTAGAAAGCTCAGATTTAGAGAGTGGATACAAGGCCTTTACATGGAGATAGAAAGCTGAGATTTAAAGAGTGGATACAAGGCCTTTACATGGAGATTGAAAGCTGAGATTTAGAGAGTGGATACAAGGCCTTTACATGGAGATTGAAAGCTGAGATTTAGAGAGTGGATACAAGGCCTTTACATGGAGGTAGAAAGCTGAGATTTAAAGAGTGGATACATGGCCTTTACATGGAGATTGAAAGCTGAGATTTAAAGAGTGGATACAAGGCCTTTACATAGAGATAGAAAGCTGAGATTTAGAGAGTGGATACAAGGCCTTTACATAGAGATAGAAAGCTGAGATTTAGAGAGTGGATACAAGGCCTTTACATGGAGATTGAAAGCTGAGATTTAGAGAGTGGATACAAGGCCTTTACATGGAGGTAGAAAGCTGAGATTTAAAGAGTGGATACAAGGCCTTTACATGGAGATTGAAAGCTGAGATTTAGAGAGTGGATACAAGGCCTTTACATGGAGATTGAAAGCTGAGATTTAGAGAGTGGATACAAGGCCTTTACATGGAGATTGAAAGCTGAGATTTAGAGAGTGGATACAAGGCCTTTACATGGAGGTAGAAAGCTGAGATTTAAAGAGTGGATACAAGGCCTTTACATGGAGATTGAAAGCTCAGATTTAGAGAGTGGATACAAGGCTTTACATGGAGGTAGAAAGCTCAGATTTAGAGAGTGGATACAAGGCCTTTACATGGAGATAGAAAGCTGAGATTTAAAGAGTGGATACAAGGCCTTTACATGGAGATTGAAAGCTGAGATTTAAAGAGTGGATACAAGGCCTTTACATGGAGATAGAAAGCTGAGACTTAAAGAGTGGACCAGGGCCTACCGATACTCAAGACTTGAACCTTTTGGGTACAGGACGTAGCTCAGTGGTAAAGTGCTCGCTTGATGTGCTGTTGATCTGGGATCTGGGATCGATCCCCATCGGTGGGCCCATTGCGCTATTTCTCGTTCCCTGGCTACCAATGAACAAATGTAGCAGGTTTCCTCTTTAAGACTATATGTCAAAATTACCAACTGTTTGACATCCAATAGCTGATGACTAATAAATCAATGTGCTCTAGTGGTGTCATTAAACAAAACAGACTAACATTGTAAACCTTTGGATTCATTGTGGGATTGATCTAGCCCAGTCGAGGTGCTTGCGTCGTAGGATCGATCTAGCCCAGTCGAGGTGCTTGCGTCGTAGGATCGATCTAGCCCAGTCGAAGTGCTTGAGTCGTAGGATCGATCTAGCCCAGTCGAGATGCTTGCGTCGTAGGATCGATCTAGCCCAATCGAGGTGCTTGCGTCGCAGGATCGATCTAGTCCAGTCGAGGTGCTTGCGTCGTAGGATCGATCTAGCCCAGTCGAGGTGCTTGCGTCGTAGGATCGATCTAGCCCAGTCGAGGTGCTTGCGTCATAGGATCGATCTAGCCCAGTGGAGGTGCTTGCGTCGTAGGATTGAGCCAACATCACTGGACCCATTCTGTGGTTGTTTTCGTTGTAGTCCAACCAGTGCACCATGACTGGTATATCAAAGGCTGTGGTACCTGCATATACATGTACATACAAAACATCCCTTGTTCCTAATGGAAAAATGTGGCTTTCCTTGGAAGACATCGATGATTAATAAATCAATGTGCTGTTAAGGGACAAACCCTAGTATTTAAACACTACAGCATATTTTTCACTCTTAGAGCTTTAAAGGGACACACCCTAATTTTTAAACACTACAGCATATTTTTCACTATTATAGCCGTTATACAGACATTTGGACAGTTAAAATGCTCTTGTGATACCCAGAGTACTTTGAACGTAAGAGAACACGACTGACATTACAAGAGCGTTATAACTGTCCAAATGTCCGTCTTGCTCCCAACTGAGCTAGATTGAAATGTATGGACATATGATATTTGTGTTTTTATTACGGCATATGTTACACATTTTATGGGGGCCAACTTAATTCAACTTTGTTTTTGACAGCCCAGGCAGCTGAAATGCATGTTGTTGACAGTGTGGTTGAACCTTTGTTAAATACAAAGCATGAACGTGCACGCGAGTGATGTCACTTTTACCTTGAGCTCTACAAAAGCATGCCAGTCACTCACATACACCACACAAACATATACACACACATACACACTCACACACACAGACACACTCTCGCACATATATAAAACAGATACACACACACACACACACACACACACAGACACTGATATATACACAGACACACTCTCGCACATATATAAAACAGATACACACACACACACACAGACACTGATATATACACAGACACACTCACACACAGACACACTCACACACATACAAACACACTCTAACACATATAAAACACACATACACACAAATGCACACACAGACACCACACACACATACACACACTACACATGCACACACACACAAACACATACATACACACACACTAACACATATACACACACACACATATACACACACACAAACACATACATACACACACACACATACATACACACAAACACATACATACACACAAACACATACATACACACACACAAACACATACATACATACACACACACAAACACACACACACACACGCACACAAACACATATACACACACAAACACATCCATACACACAAACACATGCACACACAAACACACACACACACACATGCACACACACACACACACACACACACACACAAACACATGCACACACACACAAACACATACACACACGCAAACACCACAGACACACACACATATATATATGAAACACATACAGATATACACACATGCATACACACACACAAATACATACACACACATACAAACAAACACATACATACACACACAAACAAACAAACACATACACACATGCACAAATACATGCACACAAAAACACATACATACATACACACACAAACATATATATATATGCACCTATTCATACTACGTTATCTCAACCTCTGGTATCTCGATTGTCAGCTCAGAATATCTCAAGGTCGTGAAATGTTCCATTACATAATCTTCACCAACAATCATTATGCTTATTTTGACTCCAGTATTGGGTTATCTCCCTTCATCATTGAGATAACAATGTCTCAAGTAAGGACATGTTTTATTTAACGACGCACTCAACACATTTTATTTACGCTCATATGGCATCAGACATATGGTTAAGGAGCACACAGATATTGAGAGAGAAACCCGCTGTCACCACTTCATGGGCTACTCTTTTGGATTAGCAGCAAGGGATCTTTTTATATGCACCATCCCACAGACAGGGTAGTACATAGCACAGAATTTGATATACCAGTCGTGATGCACTGGCTGGAACAAGAAATAGCCCAATGGGCCCACCGACAAGGATCGATCCCAGACCGACCGCACATCAAGCGAGCTCTTTACCACTGGCTACATCCCGTCCCTTAATGATATTTGACTACATACTGTAAATTTTTTTATATTGATGTTAAAGGAACCAAACCAACATGTTTAATGGTATTGAAAGTTCAAGATAAGTTCGAAATATCCAACATTACAGAGGTCGATAGAGTGAAGTTTATATACATACATTCCATTTTCGTTTACCTTTGCATTTAGTGTATGTGTTTCAGTGGAAATTTGTGAAGATTTTGTAATGTTTGATGATTTTGTGAATAAATGTTTTTTTTTTGTCATACCATTTTTGAAGAACGCTTTTATTGCCATGTGTGTTCTCCTTTCGTGTCACGTGTGTATGTGTAATGGTGTCATTTTGATTGTGTGATACATGTTTTTGTTGACTAATATGATTGACAATGCATTCCAAATAAACATTTATATCTAGATTCTCTGCATGCAGTTGTGTTTTCATGTTGGTGCAAGGACAAGGGTAAACACTAATAATACTATGTATCAGTTGGGTAACTTTTGGTTTCAAAAACGTACTCCCATAATGGTGTATACTACCAAATCAAATCCCATACATGTATCAAGCACAAGGCTACTTGACACAGTGGTACTAGATGAAATACAATTGCATATCTTTTTTGCAAAGATGAAACTTTTTTTTTTTTTTTACAACCAACACACATTTATAACCAATCACAGGACTCGTGGCGTTCACTTCTCTATCAAACGTTGGGTGCATCTCGAACTTTGACCTAGCTGTACATTATTTGGTTTAGTACTACCCATAAGAGTACGAGATGGGGGTGGGGGTGGGGGGGGGGTTGGACTGCCCACTCCTAATGTTTGGAACAAATACTCAAATTCGGGCAAAAATGATAGATATATTCTGGCAAAATGTGCTAACCTGAGGCCTTTTTACCATATATTTCCATCATTCTACCCTCAAAATTGCGTAGTTGTTCATTGGCATAACTGTTTGGCAGTAAAAGAAAGAAAGAAAGGAATGTTTTATTTAACGACGCACTCAACACATTTTATTTACGGTTATATGGCGTCAGACATATGGTTAAGGACCACACAGATTTTGAGATGAAACCCGCTGTCGCCACTACATGGAATACTCTTTCCGATTAGCAGCAAGGGATCTTTTATTTGCGCTTCCCACAGGCAGGATAGCACAAACCATGGCCTTTGTTGAACCAGTTATGGATCACTGGTCGGTGCAAGTGGTTTACACCTACCCATTGAGCCTTGCAGAGCACTCACTCAGGGTTTGGAGTCGGTATCTGGATTAAAAATCCCATGCCTCGACTAGGATCCGAACCCAGTACCTACCAGCCTGTAGACCAATGGCCTACCACAACGCCACTGAGGCCGGTTGTTCGGCAGTAATGCTAATATGAAAAAAAAATGTCATCCCGAGTCGCACATTTTCATTTAATTCGGGCAAAAACTGTCCACACCCCTCCCTCTCCCCCTTACAAAAAGCGACAACGGATATAGGTACAGTATGTATTAACGACAGACCTTGCTAGCATAAGTAAAGAAAATAATTATTAAAGTTTTATCCTTTATTAATTAATTATAGGGGCGGGACATATTCTGTCTGTGGGGTGATGGAAACATTTAGCGGGTTTCCTCTCTACACTGTCAAAATTACCAAATGGTTGACATGCAATAGCCGATGATTAATAAATCAATGTGCACTAGTGGTGTCATCAAACAAAACATACACACTAGTACGGTTACTAGTCATTTTAATATTTACCATCCCACAGACAGGATAGTACGGTTACTAGTCATTTCATACCATCCATTTCGTCCCGTAGTTTATGGCCATTTCGTACCATAGTCATTTCGTACCAGTGTTTTGGTCATTTCGTACCACAGTCATTTCATACCATAGCCATTTCGTACCTACTTTTTACCATCTCGTACCATAATGTTTGGTCATTTCGTACCATAGTGGTTTCATACTAGGTATCTTATTTTTGTCATGGTATGCCACTTCTTATTTTTATTGTTGACGAATAAACGTTGACGTGTAAACATACCTTGTAAAGTGAGCAAAGGTTTAAATGAACATATGTATATTGCCACTGACGATCATTCATATGATACGAGACCCTCCCCCCCACCCCCCACCCCACACACACCATCTTACATAGGCTTACATCCTTAGCCCACTGTCGACAGATTCTCTGCCTTTGCTTGCCTTATTGCTGTTGGATAAACAATCGTTATAATCAACAGTCACATCAGTATCGATGTAGAATATCACTGTGTGGTCTAGTCTATGATTAAGTATAACAAAATATACACGATCTTGAAATCATTATAACTTTATTTCACATTTCATAACAAAACACAGCACTATACTCAAGCTACGGTTAAAACACTCTTGAAATCAGTAGCGTTGCGGTGTCAGTGATCAGCAGCATGCACCAATCTGGAACTGATTTTCAACAGGCAGCCGACACTGATTTTCCATTCACTATAAAGTGGCCAATTTTCGAAGAGCACCTTTTGTGTGACTCTGGCACCCTTCCTCTTTGTGGGTAATTAAGGTTTTTCTCAGATCAGCTTGTCTTAGAAAATCTTGATATGTTATTCTAACACAAAGTGCTAGTTGGTAATTAATATAATATGATGGACGGAAATGTTTGAAAGTAATATATCATCTTTTTCTTGTTATTTGTTTGTTTGTTTCTTTCTTAAGGGTGGGGATTCAATATAGCTGCATTAGCCTAATGTTTATTTTTTAAATCAGTAATTTGATATTTTACTATCAGTCAACTAAGCTGTACAATAAATAATTGAGGTACGAAATGACCAAGGTACGAAATGACCAAACAGACATGGTACAAAATAACCATGGTATGAAATGACTATGGTACGAATTGACCCAATAACTATGGTACGAAATGACCAGGGTACGAAATGACTCGGGTACGAAATGGTAAAATTGGGTACGAAATGACTATGGTACGAATTGACTGGTTACCGATAGTACATACCACGGCCTTTGTGACACTTTGTTACACTTTGTTATGTTGTGGAACACTGGACAGAACGAGAACTAGCCTAATGGGCCTAGGCTGTGGGTTGAAAGTAGTACAGGAAGGAATTTTTCTTATTTAACGACGCACTCAACACACTTTATTTACGGTTATATGGTTAAGGACCACACAGATATTGAGGGAGGAAACTCGCTGTTGCCAATTCATGGGCTACTCATTTCGATTAGCAGCAAGGGATCTTTTATATGCACCATCCCTCAGACAGGATAGTACATACCACAGCCTTTGATATACCAGTTGTAGCAATGGCTGGAACGAGAAATAGGCCAATGGGTCCACCGATGGGGATCGATCCCAGACCGACCTTACTGAGACAGCTCGTCCCGTCATTACAACCCATGGCTTAACATTTCGTTTCATTTCAACTTATTTTCGTGCTTATATTCAATTACGGTTCAAGCACGCTGTCCTGGGCACACCTCAGATATCTGGGCTGTCTGTCCATGACAGAGGGTTAGTTGTTAATTGTTAAAAAACAACGTTTGTGCTTATATTCAATTACGGTTCAAGGACGCTGTCCTGGGCACACCTCAGCTATCTGGGCTGTCTGTCCATGACAGAGGGTTAGTTGTTAATTGTTAAAAAACAACGTTTGTGCTTATATTCAATTACGGTTCAAGCACGCTGTCCTGGGCACACCTCAGCTATCTGGGCTGTCTGTCCAGGACAGGGGGTTAGTTATTAGTGGTTTGTTGTTAGTGAGATAAAAGAGGGTGTAGTGGCCTTACACCTACCCACTGAGTCGTTACACCTCGCTCTGGGTGGGAGCCGGTAATGGGCTGTGAACCCAGTACCTATCAGACTTATGTCTGAAGGCTTAACCATGACACCACCGAGGCCAGCTTAACGACTAACCTACATGTCGTGGTTAAGCCATTGGACATAAGGCTGGTAGGTACTGGGTTCGCAGCCCGGTACCGGCCTCGGTGGTGTCGTGGTTAAGCCATCGGACATAAGGTTGGTAGGTACTGAGTTCGCAGCCCGGTACCGGCCTCGGTGGTATCGTGGTTAAGCCATCAGACATAAGGCTGGTAGGTACCGAGTTTGCAGCCTGGTACCGGCCTCGGTGGTGTCGTGGTTAAGCCATCGGACATAAGGCTGGTAGGTACTGGGTTCACAGCCTGGTACCGGCCTCGGTGGTGTTGTGGTTAAGCCATCGGACATAAGGCGGGTTCACAGCCCAGTACCGGCCTCGGTGGTGTTGTGGTTAAGCCATCGGACATAAAGCTGGTAGGTACTGGGTTCACAGCCTGGTACCGACCTCGGTGGTGTTGTGGTTAAGCCATCGGACATAAGGCCGGTAGGTACTGGGTTCGCAGCCCATTACCAGCCTCGGTGGTGTCATGGTTAAGCCATGAATTCAAGGCTCCCCAACCTTGACATGGTCAGAATGGACTGGGGAAAATAAATATTAAAAAAAAGAGAAAAAAGCCATATGACATACATGTAAGGCTGGTAGGTACTAGCTTCGCAGCCCGGTACCGGCCTCGGTGGTGTCGTGGTTAAGTCATCGGACATAAGGCTGGTACAGGGCTCAAACTTAAGAAATTGTCTCCCACAGACATTTTTAAAAGAACTGCAAAGGGTGAAACAGTCCACCGACTGCGATTTTGAGCCTGCCTATGGCATTTTTTTTTAAAGTGACATTTGCAGAAAATAAACCTGACTGAAAGGCTATCTTGTTATATGTAGTCATCTTTTAAATGTGCAAATGTTAAATATTGGCAGATAATGTACACCAGGTATATACATTTCGCCAATGTTGAGGCATTTTACCGACGGCACAAAAGTGCCATCGGTGATGCTCTCTACCTACGGCAATTTATATATCAACGACGGCAATTACCGTCGGTGCCGCTGTTAAGTTCGAGCGCTGTTGGTAGGTACTGGGTTCACAGCCCGATACCTGCTCCTACCCAGAACAAGTTCTCTCGACAAGTGGGTAGGTGTAAGGCCACTGCACAGACTTTTCTCTCACTAACAACTAACCCACTGTCCTGGACAAATAGCCCAGATAGCTGAGGTGTGTACCCAGGACAGCGTGCTTGAACCTTAATTAAATATAATCATGAAAAAAGTTGAAATGAATGAACAGCCTTTTGTAAGTCTAATAGACGAATCATTTGTGAATTCCTAATCGTATAGTTAAACATCTCTAAACCGGACACCCTTTATACCAAGTAAAGTCTAGTTTATAAGGTATCTGGTTTAGGGAGGTTCTCTTCTGTACAGATATTTAAAAAGGGGCCGCGAAAAACGTCCGATTTTGAGGGAATTCCGTTTTACATAGGGTCAAGATAACAAGAAGAAGTTTGTTTTGTTTAACGACACCACCAGGGCTCGACCTTAGCAGTAGCCCGGGGTGTTTTGGCTACCGATTTCTCACGCGGACTACCAATTGTCTAACCCTGGTAGTCCGCCGGGCTACCAAATGTTTTGGCAAGTCCAGTCACTCAACAATCAACAAGACGTGTCTGAAATTCCACCTTTCATGTGCGCGCTCTCTGCTGTCAGGAGTCTCTGTAGAGGTTAATTGCTCCCCTAGTGTGACCCACAGATGGCGGTTGCGCAATATGATTTAATGAAATAAAGGAGTATATCTGCCAGTGGTAGGATTTTTTTTTTAACATAGCGGAATTGTAATTCAGTGACCAGATATACATGGTTCGTGCGGGTCATGGAATTTTAATTTGGGTCATGGATTAACTATTTGTAGTCATTTATGACGATCAACAAGACGGCCCGTTGTTTTTACGCCTACTGGCCTCAGATTACAGTTATCTTCCCATTTGGTTGTCGAAAATCCGGAAGTTTCACCGCGCAAGTAGTCTGCTGTTTGACTGTGATTATTTCATGGCAGACAGCTATGAAGTGGCAACTGTTTGACTGAAGTGACAGGGGATAGCATGTAGTTTGTAAACATGTGTAACTTGTTGACATTGAAGACTTGTTTGTGGTAATTCCGGCCCATGCAAAAGTAGTGCTTTTTGTGTAAAATGGGTGTACTCCGACCTGGTTTAGAGGGTGTGTCTGTTTAAACCAATATGCTGGGAGAAAGAGCTGGACAACAGGGGTTGTCCTTTTCAGGGTATGTGTCCCCCATGCAGGCAAAGGTACATACAAAACTTCACGGGCCTGCTGATATTAATAAAAATGTTATAGCCACTAAGGCTATATAGAAACATATAGCGAAATTAATTGTGGTCTGAGGCCTACTTATAAGAAACGCTTTGTATGATCAAAACTATTTGCTGCAGCTGAAGTCTAAACTAAACCATAATTCAATCGCGGTTTATTTCCTTCTAGGCCACCTATGTAAATTGTCAAATTATTGTTTACAAAATTAATATCTATCACTATGTTAAATAAATGTATAAATTAACGAATATTTTCAATGTTAAAAATATTAATCTTTCTTACAAATTAATTTTAATGAAATCTCTCTTATCGTTTGCTATTGCTTTGCACGACAACCTCGGTAAAAATGACATCTGACCTTGTCATGTGATAACACAAACACACATGGCGTTCCCCTATCTGGGATAATTGGCTTTCGGCATTTACAATTTTATTGTCATCAATAAAAAAACTGCTATTGTTTTGGAATAAAGGCAAGTTTTGTTAAAGGGACACACCCTAGTTACGGCTAGTTGTTAACCATTACGGCGTTGTTTTTCGCTATTGAACCCATTTTTTTCACAAATAAAATTGCACTTTACTTACCGTTTATTATTTAGAATATACATTTCCATTCACCTGAAGTGTTTTTTGGTAATCCTGGTAATCCTGGTTTTTGTAATACCACAAAATGCATTTTTCGTATTTCTTAAAAACGCACGCACGTTTGAGAAAAAAACGTTGAGCAGACGAGGTCTAATCTATTTTTAGACGGGATATTTCCATTTCAATGTCACAGACGTTGGTATACCACGTGACCGTTATCATTTTGGTTCGGTTTGTTTTCTCGTGCACGGTTCGCGCAATCAACATCTGATTTGTTGTTGTTCATTTGTGAGATTTTTCTTCACAGTTCGTGAACATTTTCAGTAACAATAAAGTTCAGACAAGTAAGTGTCTCAATACAAAATGTTACAAACCCTTAAAACCAATAATTTTGCTAAGTCTTACGATATCTGGAGAGGGGATACAACCAGGACAGAACAGTTGGAACATGTCCAGGAGAGGTGAAAAGAACGCACCCCAAGTCTGTGCGCACTCTGCGAAATTTGTCGTGACGTAGGCATTGTTGTGCTTCGAGCGACATCTACCGGTGACATCAGAATACTAACTTTCAAAATTATTTCAAGCAATTGGGACATGGGGATTCCCATGGTATTTATCGATATAAAACCTGCTTTTTCACTCCATTTGATAAAAACGTGATCTAAGTGTGTTACAGGTTTGTAGATTAACCAAATTATAATTTATTTTCGCTGGATGGAACTAGGGTGTGCGGCTTTAAGATTCTTCAAAATGACACATATTGAACATAGTTGCAGCCATTTTAAGTATTAAAATATGCAATATCGATCTGAAAATCGTACGATTAGCAGACAGCTGAGTTCTACTCGTGAAAACCGTATGAAGTGTTTCAATAATATTTTGTAAGCCTTCATTACCAGATTAGGCCTAAAACAATAAATAATAATAATAATAATGATGATGATAATAATAATAATAATAATAATAATAATAATAATAATAATAAATACTGTCGGTTTTTTTGTTTTGTCCATTTGCTCATGATTTACAAAAACCCACCCTAAAACGTTTAAATAAAAATAAATAATTTTCTTTTTTCTCTTTTCTTTTAAAGAACTTTGTGGGGCTACCAATTTTTACTAAGGGCTACTAGATTTTATAACCTGGTAGCCCGGTGGGCTACCACTGAAAAAACTTAAGTTCAAGGCCTGACCACTAGAGCGCAATAATTTATTAATCATCGGCTATTGGATGACAAACATGGTAATTTTGATAAAGATAACACGTTAAAATAACGGACTTAGATTAACTTTCCTCATGTAAAATTAAGTTTTTAACTTGAGATTTTTAATTGTGGTTTTTAGACAGAAACTTTATTTTATCAAAATTATGTCTGAACTTTCCTAATGACAGGATAACACATAACACGGCTTTTAATATACTGTTAACGATTTTTTCCTTCGTTTTGTTTTTCAGCAGGGAAACCAGTCAACCGCCGAGGTATAGATACACGTCTTACTGTACGAACCGAGCCAAACCCAGAGAAAACGAGATATGGATTCGCCAATCTGAGTCAGCCACGGCTCTCCACCAGTCACAATCCGTGATGGAGGCTTCTAAGCAGGCATGCGCAGATCAGGACGTTACAAGCTTCAGCTGCGCAACCCGAGCGCACCCTAGGGAACGTGATGGGCGACAGAAGACTGTTGACGAAGCTGAATGGGTCATCATAATTTAATATTGTTGAAGATGGTTCCGATCACAAACATATCACAAAAAGACCCGATGTATGTTTCACGAAAACACCCGAAGTTTGTTATACGAAAACACCCGAAGTTTGTTATACGGAAATACCCGAAGTTTGTTCCACGGAAATACCCGAAGTTTGTATCACGAAACACCCAAAGTGTATTTCACGAAAACACTCGATGGCCCATGTTCTTACCTCATGATGGGATCGAAGAATTCCTAAATGATAAATATGGTGTTTTGATCTTTTATCTTTTGATTTAAAAAAAACCCCGAATCATCGTGCGATAATTTTATTATTGTGTCCATAAACATTGCAATTGGTACTTTGGTGTTGTTTTTACATCCCTGAGTCTACTAAGACTTGTACAATCTGTAACAAGCGATATGGTTGGCTGAAATATTACGAGCACAAAAGTAGTAAAACAGGGGTTAAATATATACGTATTATTATGTTGTTGTTTTGGGGGGTACCTGTGATGAGCATTTGTAATAAATATCCCCGTACAAGGTGAGAGCTAAGCGAGCAAACCCTAAATGGCACTTCCATGCCCTGTGTTTAAAATTGAACAAACTACCTCGCAACGTGTAGTAATTAGGCAATGGCATGTGCAGGTGGACGTGGGTTTTTTTGGGGGTGGGGGTGTTGGGGGGGGGGGGAAGGGGGTCGAAGCCGCTCCCTGTTCAGACAAATGTTTCGTTTTTCTCAATATATTTTACAGGAAGGATGACTCGACCCCTAAAAACTTCGGTGCCACAGTCTAGACCCCCGCTAAAAATGTCCTGCACATGCGCCTGAAATAAGGAAAGTAGGCATTATTAATAGAAAATTACCATAACCTCACAGCCACAGCCCACCAATTGTTTACTAACACAAGTAACAGTAATGTTGCTGAAAATCGTTTCTACAAATCGCATCACTGGTACACGCCATTAGATTCATAATACATATATATCATGTGAATTTTTGTTATGGTTGTGCGCTAACTGTCATGTGGACTCCATCAGAAAGAATTTGAAATACTAGATACATAATTCAGAATAATTATTAAGGTCATTATATTAAATTAAATGATATGTTTTCAGCCATATTGTTTTTGAAATGAGGGCAGGGTGAAACTACCAAATGCTGCGACGAAGTTGGCCAACTTTCTGATCTCTAGACTGGCGTCTACGACTGTCCAATTGCTAGTCTGAGCGCTCTTACAACTCGATTCTCGTCGTATAACCCATTAGTTGTTAGTCTGAGCGCTCTTACAACTCGATTCTCGTCGTATAACCCATTAGTTGTTAATTTGAGCGCACACGTCGTAAGTCGAGTGTTGGGGAAATTACAACGCAACCGTCGAGTAGGCCAACTTTCTGCTGGCAGTTGGTAGGTTCAGACTAGCATTAAATAGATTATATACGGTGGTAACATTTTATAATGGATGGTATGTTGATTAAATGTTTGCCTAGTAAGTTGGAAAACATGTCCCTAATCCATTTGTTTTTCAAAGCAATAAAACATGTTTCAATTGCATGTTTTAATATTCATAATGGATGGTACTATTTTCTGTACCACGTCGGATAATAATACAATTATTAATAATGCAAATGTATATGTATATGTTATATATGTATATGTAATGTATTAATAATTTATGTATATGGATATTTCATCACATATCATTATGTAAATGCAAATTATAATGTGTCGTTATTGTGATGATCATTGTTACTTCGTCTTGTGCATGCTGTGTACTTGTGGTACACCAAGGGACTTTCCGGTGGGGGGGGGGGGGGGGGCTTTTTCAATGAGTTGGGGGTTACTATTAGTTCAATGGAGATCTGCGTAGTTCGATCATGCGTCACTTGTATAATTACCTGATCACAAAGAGGGGCGGCTGGGGCGGATCTAGCCTTTTTAGAGGGGGAGTGGTGTGTGTGTGTGTGTGTGCGTGTGTGTGCGTGCGTGCGTGCGTGCGTGCGTGTGTGTCCAGAACGAAAAAGGCACAATGGAAATTTAAAAGGGCACCATTATAACAATCTCTATTGTCTTTCCAAACGTCGATCTAAGACGACATCAGATATTTTTCGCAATATAAGACATTGCTACAGCTGCCCTCCTCTATGTCGATTAATCTTGGGATAAATTCAAATAAATCACGAAAAGGCACTTCTCAAATCTGAGGGTGGTCCGGATCTCCCGGACCTCCTCTAGATCCGTCCCACGGCGAACCCTTTGGGTCCCCACCTAAACCCGCGCCTACACACCCACTCATAAAATGAAACGGATAAAACAATTTTCAATTATTTGCACTTAAAATATTTTTATGGAGACACACTATGTGTAAATTAATTATTTAAGTATCGCCCACCCGACTACACCCCCACTCACCCCCGTTATTGGTAGTGTAATTTCCGGAGAACAAAATGCATTAATGAACCAATCATCCGCTAGTATCATCATGGACACTTGTACATATATGCCCCGTATCATTACATCATTGACACAATACGTTAATTCCAGAATCATCATTTATTATTTTAATATTTGTATTTGTTGTTATATTGTGATTCTTCTTCTTCTTTTCGTTCCTTCTTATAATGATATCACAGGGAGATGTTTGCTGCCAGGATGAATCTCACAGTGACGCGGAGGGATTCCTGGTCTTCATAAAGTTTTTCTTCTGTGTTTTTCGCTGTTGGCCAGTGAGCATCTCTGAGTTGGCTGTGTTGTTGGCAGTATTGTAAGATGTGTCCAACTTATTGTGATTGATTAAAAACAAAACAGAAGAAAAAAGTGTATGTGTGTAGGATGCATGTTCAATGTCAATAATCCGCACGTGTTTAGGTGGAACACGTCTTCTTACACAGTAAACCGAATTACCACTTAGGGAAGCAATCAAATAGTTCTCGAATGTTAGCGAGACGTTTGCTGCGTAACTGAATTAGTATAAGAGTAACGTGACTTGAAATACAGGGCCGTAGCTAGCGGGGGTGGGGGGTAGGGGTGGGGGTGGGGTGCAGAACAAAATCCGGAAAAAATTATAGAAACTTAAAGGTATGGTCAACTCAAACAAGAGCCTTATGTGTTGGAAAGATGCATACCCGGACCACCAACACATACTGGCACTTTAACAAATGAAAAACGCGTAATTTTAGAGTTAATAAAAAAACCCACATGATTATTCTTGCTAACTCGGGGCAGCCATTTTGTTTCGTTTTTGTGACGTCCGGTGGTACAGCTTGGGGCGAAGTGACGTCAGCTCCGTCCATCTCGTCTATGCACAGTGTAAATAAACGCTATAATTTACGACAAGGCGCTTCGCTTTCACCAACCTGACTTGTAAAACAACATAAATGACTTGATAGTATAATAAACTATTTAACTAAATATATTTCAGGTTACATCAATAGAACGAAATGGAGTTATAGTATTTTTCTTTTTTTTAAAAGTCCAAAGAAAAAATGCATACTATTAGGCCTATTGGTAGGGCACGTTCGAACAAAAACAACCACTCACGATATCCAAGTGATACTTTTCTTTTCTTTGGGACGACGTAATTGGTCAGTTTTGTGATTTTAGATGGGAAAGTCTACTTAATCAAGAGTTTTACAGAAATACTTACAGTAATAAAGCAGGGCGGTTGGTAATGTCCATTATGATTTGAGGTGTATCCGTGCTGTTATCACACAATACCCTGTGATCTTCATAAAAGAGGCACGTCTTTTAGTGTGTCTAGACACAGTGTCTGGGGACCGTCTAAATATAAACCTGCCAATCAGGATCCACAGGTACAGACCACGGAAAGAAAAGACCAATTAACCAAGAAAACACTCCGATTATTGTTTCAGTACGTGGGTTAATTTATGTACGAAACATAATACAGTTATTTCAACACTTTGACAATGGTGGTTTATTCGGTATTGAAAAATAATATATAATTGGTGCTGGCTTACTAGAGTGGATATTATTACAGAACATTGCGATACATCCGCAAACATCAAGTATGTCTTGTTTTTAAAGTTCGAAGACTAATTCCTGACGTAACACGTTAGGCATTACGTAACCACCAGCTCGCCAGAGGGCGTGTTCACTGGGATGGTACAAAATGGCTGCGCCCATTATATATAATAGCCGTCACATTTAACCGTTTTATTAATTAACTATACGATTATACTTGTTGATATTAAGCAATAATGTGCATTATATATCTTTGAATATACATACCAGGCCAAATGCCTTAATTGTCCCCTCCTTTAAAGAAAATTCTCTTCTTAACCGTTCAAGGAGTTTTAGACTATTAACTACTCAGTTGCCCCCCCCCCCCCCCCCCCCCCCCCACCCCCCCCCCCCCCCCCCCCCCCCCAACAAATTCTAGCTATGGCCCTGAAATAATCACGGTTACAAATGGTACAGATGGTAATTTGTATGTAAAACACATGGCTGTGAGATTTGACAATGTTTAGGTAAGGTAGTTGTAATGATGCCCGTAAACGTTGGCGTGTTCAGGAGGGCGAGTGAATGCGAGCGCTCGCTAAACTGGTTGTTGCGTGATGTGATATGATAGAACACGATGGTACCAGTCGAATAGGTCGCGAACGTCTGTTCCTCTGAACACACGACTTTTCTTGTGTTTGTAATCTGCAGAAGTGAAATTTATTATCGGATAGAGGGCGAGATTGTAGGCCTACTTTGTAGTTATAATGCAGAAATAATAATATGGTAGTTTTTAAAAAGAACACATTTAAATAAATTTACATCAATGATGTATGTTTTAAAAATCTTATAGAAACACGTTTCAAATAAATCTAAACAAACATGAAATACGTTACAAGACGATAATTGAAATGAATTATTTGTAATTTGTATTTCTGTTATTACTATTATTATTTTTTTTTTTTTTCACTTGTCCATTTGGTGCTAATACGAACAAACCTTTTGTTGTTTATGCAATAAAATAGGTTTTCAATCAAGAACATTAGTGAAAGAGTTGTTTCCCTTCGCCAAGTTTTCATAAAGACTTGTTTCCCTTAGTTCCTTGACGAAGTTTTTCAGAGTTGTTTCCCATAACCAATTATCACAAAACGTCGACAATTTATTGTGATAGGTCTTACGTGTTTTGTTTTTTCTCTCAAGAGAATATGCGCAACTTCAAATTGAACTTGTTTTGATACCTTTTTATCAACGATCTACCTACATAGCGACATCTGTCAACTTGTCTGTCTATCCATTCGTCCGTTTGCTTATATTACCTAACATATAAAATGTATATATATTTTAATTTATTTTGTCTTTGTTCGTCTACTAAGCAAACATTTTTCCTACCTAGTACAAAATTAGAACAACAGAAAAACGTTTATTTACAGAATAAATTTTGAGAAAAAAATATATTTGATAGTAATTACAATCGTTTAAAAAAGTTCGTTCAAAACTTAAAAATTGCAAGCAAATCAGGAATTCCCTTTAATATTTGTATTGTTTTAAAAGAAGGATTTTTGCTGTTGTAATTGTTCCCAAATTTTGTTTTGCGTGTCATAATTTTGTAATTTTGAATAAACATAAGAGCCAAAATAAACGGTGAAAAGTTATCTTTGAGTAGAGAAATGAAAGCGAGAGAGGAGAGAAAGGAGGAGAGAGAGGAGAGGGGAGAGGAGGAGAGAGGAGAGGAGAGGAGAGACGGAGTGGAGAGAGAGAGGGGAGAGAGATGGGGGGAAGGAGAGGAGGAGAGGGGAAGGAGAGGAGGGAAAGGGGGAGGGGGAAGAGGGGAGAAGAGGAAAAATTGAAAGGGAGGGCCCATTGAAAGGGGAGGAAGGGGGTTAGGAC